>NC_141554.1:66690000-66857500 GCF_021556685.1 Rattus norvegicus
CCAGAGCCATTCACAGCCCTGTAATACAGAGATTGAAGAGAAATTTAAAAAATTAAGAGCTCCTGTCCCGTACTATGCTAAGCAAAAGAAGTGAACAAAAGGATGAGCACAGTATGATTCCATTCATGTGAAGTATCTAAAAGTATCAAAATCATAGAAAGAGTTGTGATGAAATAGGTCTATAATTCCAGAACTGGAGAGGCAGAAGGATTGAGAATTCTAGACCAGCCTAGGTTAATTAGAAAGTCTCTCTCTCTCTCTCTCTCTCTCTCTCTCTCTCTCTCTCTCTCTCCCTCTCTCATTATTATCTTTAGTCTCTTTTTACAGTCTAGTCGTTATCCCCCTCCCATTCTTCCTTCCAACTGTTCCGAATCCCATTCCTCCTCCCCCATTCCCCCATTTCCAAGAGGATGTTCCCACACCCCCACACCCCACCAGACCTCCTCATTCCCTGAGGCCTCAAGTCTCTCAAAAGTTAGGTGCATCTTCTCTGACTGAACCCAGGCCTGAGAGTCCTCTGCTGTATATGTATTGGAGGCCTCATCTCAGCTGGTGTATGCTGCCTGGTTGGTGATCCAGTGTCTGAGGGATCTCGGGGGTCCAGGTTAATTGAGACTGCTGGTCCTCCTACAGGGTTGTCCTCCTCCTTAGCTTCCTCCAGCTTTTCCCTAATTTATCCACAGGGGTCCCTGACTTCACTTTAATGGCTGGATATAAGTATCTGCATCTGTCTCAGTCAGCTGCTTGTTGGGCCTCTCAGAGAACATCCATGCTAGGCTCCTGTCTGTATGCACAACATAGAATCCGTAATAGTGTCAGGTCTTGGAGCCTTCTCTTGAGATGGATCCCAATTTGGGCCCATCCCTGAACCTCCTTTCCCTCAGGCTCTTCTCCATTTTTGATCCTGCAGTTCTTTTAGACAGGAACAATTATGGGTCAGAATTTTTGACTGTGGGATGGCAATCCCATTCCTTTACTTGATGTCCTGTCTTTCTACTAGAGGTAGAATCTATAAGTTCCCTCTCCCCACTGTTGGGGATTTCATCTAAGGTTCCCCCACTTTGAGTCCTGAGATTCTCTCACCTCCCAGGTTTCTGGTACATTCTAGAGGGTCCCCTAACTACCACCTCCTGAAGTTGTATATTTTTTATTTATTCTGCTGGCCCTCGGGGTCTCATTCCTGTTCTGTCCCCACCCAATACCTAATCATGTTCTCCTTTTCCCCTGCCCTTCCTCCTCCCTTCTCCCATCCAGTTCCCTCCCTCTCTGTGCCCTCTGATTTCTTCTCCCTCCCAAGTGGGATTGGAGAGATAGCTCAGTCATTAAAGGCTAGGCTAAAGGCTAGGCTCACAACCAAAAATATAAGACCCTTTCTCAAAAAAAAAAAAAAGAAAAGAAAAGAAAAACAACTAAACAAACAAAAGAACAAAATCCTCCACACGACTCAGTGGTTAAAAGCACTGGGTATTCTTCCTGAGGACCAGGGTTTGATTCCCAGCGGACACATGGCAGCTCATCTGTAGCTACAGTTCCAGGGGATCTAATTCCCTCTTCTGACTTCCATAGGCACTAGACAACTTGGAAGAGAAAGTAGTTAATTGGGGGCTCAGGGTTCCAGAGGGTTAGAGCATGGGTGGCATCATAGCAGGTATCATTGCAGCCTGAAGGCAGGCATCATGCTGCAGCTCAGGACTCACATCTCAATCCACAAGCACCAGGCAGAGAGAGCTACTAGGAATGATTGGCCTTTTGAAGTCTCAACCCGTAACCCCGAGTGACACACCTCTCAGAACAAGGCTACACCTCCTCATCCTTCCCAAATGGTTCCACCAACTGTGTGTGTGTGGGGGGGATTCAAATATATGAGCCTACGGCATCCATTCTTATGCGAACACCCACAACATAATAAAATAATAAAAAGAAAAAAATTTAAAATCACAGAAAGAGAAGATATAAAGGTGGCTAAGAGCTTGGGAGAAGGACAGGGAGAAATTAGTCTTTAACTTTTTTTTTCTTTTTTTTTTTTTTTCAGACCTGGGGACCGAACCCAGGGCCTTGTGCTTGCTAGGCAAGCGCTCTACCGCTGAGCTAAATCCCCAACCCCGAAATTAGTCTTTAATAGATACAGAGTTGCCACTTGCAGAATAGAAATGGTCTGAAAATCACTTGCACAACAATGACAGTGTACTTTATGCTACTGAACTGTGTAGCTTTAAAAAATGGGGAGGGGGAGGGGTTAGGAGGCTGATGGACAGGAAACCGGGAAAGGGCATAACATTTGAAATGTAAATAAGAAATACCCAATTTAATAAAAAATGGAAAAGAAAAAAGAAAAAATTGCAAAAGTCAAAAACAAACAAACAAAAATGGTTATGATGGGGCCATTGAGATGCCATACAAGCCTAAATGATTACTTGAGCTCAATCCCCAGAACGCATATAAAAATGGAGGAGGAGGCCTGACTCCAAAAGTTGTTCCCTGACCTCTACATGCATGGCATAGCACATGAAGGCACATATCCATGTCGGGACACACACACACACACACACACACACACACACACACACACACTCATACACTTAAATGTTTTTAAAATTCCTCCTTGGTTTTTTTGGTTTTTTTGTTTTTTGTTTTTTGTTTTTTGTTTTTTGTTTTGTTTTCTTTTTTTTTTTTTTTTTGGTCCAGCTCTTGTGTATTTCTTTAGGTGGTGGAGATAGTAGATGAGAAGGAAGTGAGACCAGCTTTATCTCTATGCCATCGAGCAATCTGCACGCTCTTCTGAGGCTCTAGATGAAGAATCTGCTTTATTTGTGCAGTAAAGCACCAGCAGACCCCTGGATAGAAAAGCTAAATTGTTCGAGCAGCCTTGTGAGGTGGCCCACAGCTGTCATCCCAACAGTGGGAAAGCTAGGGGCAGGAAGACCAGGAGTTGCAGGCCAGCCTGGACTGCATCATGAAACCTTGTCTTGAAAGAAAATTAATAAAAGACCAGCCGAAACTAAAAAAGAACTCAAAAGTGTAATGATTGAAATGGGTAATGTACATAAATAGCTGGACCAGTTTTTCTCTTGTTCAAAATTCTATTCTGTTTGGGAGTAATTTTCTCCCACTTCAAGCTCCCTCATTATATACGCTTTCATTCAAAATGTTAATTCTTCTTCCTCTTGTAATTTAACCATCCACTAATCATTTCTGGGATGGAAACACATATTCCTAAGTGAAACTCTATTGAAGAGCTGAATTAAGCAGACAGTTTGTTTGTTTCTCTAATTTCTTGTCTAATGGTTAATAGAATTGCCAACGAAGAACTTTTTCAAAGTCTTAAAAAACTATCTGTGGTAATAATTTTGTGCAAACCAAACTTTTTTGGCCAGACAGAGGTTTAAATCTCAATAAAATGAAAAGTGTGTGTGTGTGTGTGTGTGTGTGTGTGTGTGTGTGTGCATACATAGCCCCCAAATGATATTTGCAAAGAAATGACTAGAATCTCTAAGTGCAGTGCAACTCATTTTAATTTAAGCACAAAGGAAACTAGATCCTAGTCTTGGGTCATCTAATTGATAGACCTTAGACAAGTGACTAAGCATAGCCCTTCATCTTTTCCCAAAGTTGAGCCTGTTTGTGACACACAGGATGGACAGTGGATCAAGAAACAAAAAGAAGATATAGTGGCAGGTTTTGTCTGCAGGAAAAAATTCATAAGATACCAAGTCAGACACACAACTGTCTCTGGCTGGCTTTAGCTCTTCTCCTGCTTTCTCCCATCCCTGCACTTTAGAGGACTATCTAACCACCGTAATTTAGGGACTCCTTAGCAAAACAACACTTTTAATGAAGTCAGCAGTGTATGAGATCAGCTAAGATTTTCCAGGGTTTGAAGAAATAAAGCAGCAATCAACTCCAAATTAGATCTTATTTAAACGCTGTTAAAAGAAGGTCATAAGTCAACTTTTTCTCCCTGCATTCAGTAGCATGCTTTATCACTCTCAAAAAGAAACTTTGAAGATGGGAGAGTTGTAAGTCTCCAGTCCCTCCTGCTGCTCTGGTCTACAGAATGCAATGCATTAAGTGCTAAATTAGATCCAAGACCCAGTTCCCTTTCCGTTTCTGTACACATAATGTTCTCCATGTAAATGTGTATGTAGTACTCCCTCCCATATGACATGTGAAGCCAGCTACTCGATTTATTGAGCTCAGTGAAACATGAAAACGTGTTGGAGGTAGAGAGCTAGGTCAGCATTTTTGCTCTTGCAGAAGACCTGGGTTCAATCCCTAGCACCCATAACCATCCGCAATTGCAGTGCCAGGGGAATCTGACTGCCAGAGGCAGCAGGCAAAGCCATGGTGCACATACATAACATCCAGGCAAAATAATCATACACATAAAATGAAATGAATAAATCTAAAAAAATCCTAAATGAAAATGTGAGTTCTGTCATTCAAAACCCAGAAAATAAGTTGCCTTTGTAAAATTTAATTTTTTTATTTTTTATTTCCTTATGGCCTTCTTATACTCCCATAACTCTGCCCCCTTTGTCCCCAGTTGTCCCCTTTTACCTCCAGTATCCCATTTCCATTTTCATTTCACAGGTTTTTTTTATCACCCACCACCTCCCTTAAAACCCCTTTTTGTCCCATCTCATAGGCCCCAGTGTAAGTAATATCCTGACCTCTGCCCACACTCACTCCCATATAACTATGTACATATAAAAATTCCTAATAAAACCCGTATGTGGAATTAGAAGTTAAGATCCGCACAGCCCACCAAGTCTTCCCTGATCTGCTGTAACTTGAAGCTCACGGGAAAGGTTCTTATCTGGACTCCACTTCATTCTTCTAGCCAGGTGTGCAGTGACATCTGGACACCCTGAGGGAGAAAGCTCACATATACCACATGCACGTCTGTTTTTCTTTTCCCCACAACGGACATGTAATGTTTTCTCTGCTGCCTTCTTCTGCTTGCTTCACCCCTCTTGCCTCCTTCCCCAAGTTCCCTTCAATTTGTTACTTAAATGTTTACCCCAGCCCTAAAAAGAAAATAAAATAACACTGTGAACCCATCCAGTATTCTGAGTACCTCTGACCCCAAGCCTTCATAGCTATTGACATACAAAATTTCTTCACTGGGGCAGGAGAGATGGCTCAGTGTACAGCGCTCGATGCTCTAGCAGGGAACCCAGGTTTGATTCCTAGTATCCACACAGTGGCTCACAGCCACCCATAATTCCAGTTCCAGAGGATCTGATGCCCTCTCCTGACTTCTGTGGGTACCAGGTACTCATATTCATAAATAAATGATATTTTAAATTTAAAAAAAACAATCTATCTAATCTTTCTTTTTATATATGCTCTCTGTGTGTGTATCTGTGTGTGTGTGTGTGTGTGTGTGTGTGTGAGAGAGAGAGAGAGAGAGAGAGAGAGAGAGAGAGAGAGAGATTGTCTACCTGTTTATTTGATCAGTTTGGATTTTTTTCTTTTACTTTTTTGAGACAGGTCTCATGCATCCCAGGCTGGTCCCATGCATCACAGTCTCTGTGTAGCCAAGGCTGGTCTCAAATTCTAGATCCTCCTGCTTCTGAGTACTGAGATTGCAGGGATGTAACACCAAGCCTGGCTCCTTTTAAGGGGATCAAACTAAACATTGGCATGGCTTTTTTGCAATTTGTGTTTTACAAGAAGTGACATGTAAGGATGTGTCTTAGGGTTTCTATTCCTGCACAAACATCATGACCAAGAAGCAAGCTGGGGAGGAAAGGGTTTATTCAGCTCACACTTCCTAGTTGCTGTTCACCACCAAAGGAAGTCAGGACTGGAACTCAAGCAGGTCAGGAAGCAGGAGCTGATGCAGAAGTCATGGAGGGATTTTTCTTACTGGCCTGCTTACCTGGCTTGCTCAGCTTGCTCTCTTATAGAACCCAAGACCACCAGCCCAGGGATGGCACCACCCACAATGTGCTGGGTCCTTTCACCTTTGATCACTAATTGAGAAAATGCCTTACAGCTGGGTCATGTAAGAAGCTAAATATACTGCTTCCTTGCCTGACTAAGGATTCCTACAGTATGAAGCCAGTAGCAGCATTCTCTTTAAATGCACAGAGACAGGCCTGGGACCTGAGACACAGGAATAAAGCACACGCTTAGGGACAAAGGGAGGGAGGAAAGAAGAAACAGGGTTTTTAAACTTTTTCTTTCTGTGAGAACATAAATAAACTAGCCCATTCATGTACTACAGAAGTGTACAATGGCACAAATTAAAACAAGGAAACTAAGACAATTTAGGGAGAGATTCACCTAGCAAAGATCTGGGTTCAATCTCCAGCAATGAAAAGTTAAACACAGAATTGTCACATGATCCTGCAATTTGATACTCAGGTGTATACCCAAGAAGACTGAAAACCATGTTCACAGGAAATCTTGTCATAAACATTTATAGCAGCATTATCCCCGGGACTTCAAAACTCAAAGCAACCCAAGTTTCCAGCAACTAAAAAATGGGTTTTTAAGTGGTAGAGCCAGGTAATGGAACACAAGACTACCATTTAAAAGTAAGGTTCTGGCCCAACAGTGGCCCACACCCTTAATTCCAGCATTCGGGAGGCAGAGAAATATGATCTCTGTGATTTCGAGATCAGCCTGATCTGCAGAATTCCAGTACAGCCAGGTCTGTTACAGAGAAATCCTATCTTGAAAAGCCAAAGGGGACAGGTGGTTCTGGCTTGTGCTGTGGCATAGATAAGCCCTTGAAAAATACCATACTTACGTAGACAAGGTGACTCATACTTGCATCTGGGCCCCGGGGGGAGCCGAGTTGGTCAGCCAGCTAGCTTTCCCACACTCACAACCCCGCAGGGCCATATTACTAAACCAGCTCTGCCTTAGTTCCTAGGCAAATTTTGGGGCCCACTCTCCCAAAGTGCTGCAGCTGGTGAAGGGTGGAGCCAGTTTTGCACAGCCCTCAGACATCAATGACACAGGGTGGCAGCCCAGACCAGGGATGTCCGCATGAACTTTGGTGGCAACATGGGCCACAGACGTTGACCCAGAGCCCAACATGATATTCAGCAGCAGCAGCAGGCCAGGACCTCACTGTGGCCGCAGAGAGCAGCACAGGTTCCTCACGTCAGGCTCTTCGTCTCCATCCTCCCGTTTCCACTTCCGCCTCTCCACAGTGCAAACACCATTACACTTCTCTTTCTCTTGCAGCTCTCCCCCACTGTTTTGCTCATCTTAGGGGCACCCAGACCTCTGGATCTTTTCTGCCCCTCCTGCACCACTTGGCACTAGGCAGGGTTGTGAGACATTACCAGAAGCTAGAGAGAAGCATGATACCCATTTTCTGTCAGAACCAATCCTGCGACACTTTGACTTTGGGCTTCTGGTCTCCAAAAATATGATAGAATAAAATGTTTCAAGCCACTCAGTTTGATGATAAATGCTAGAGACTTCCTGGAGAGCCAATCACCAACTTGTTCTCAAATTTGTTTTTGTTTTAAGTGTACAGGTCTTTTGCCTGTGTGTATCAGTGCGCCATATGCATGTGCTGCCTGCAGTGGCCAGCAGAGTGCGTCATAACCCCTGCAACTGCAGTTTCAGGCATTGTTAGTGACCACATGGGTGCTAGGAATCAAATCCCGATTCTCTTGAAGAGCAGCCAATGCTCTTAGCCACGGAGCCGTTTCTCCAACACCCCAATTCACTAACTTGTATGGAAATAGCAAGGTACCAGACAGAGACAGGTAAATGCCACAACTCTCTAATAATTTTCTTTGGCAGATCACACAGAATAGAGCTGGCACAATTAATAAATGTGCATGGAGAGCTCTGGAAGCAAGGGAAATGGGGAGCTTCTGCCAAAGGGATGGCTACTGTTACAACTAAATGGATAAACTCTAAAGAGCTGCTGTACAACCTAATTAATGCCCGTGCTTAGCGATATGGCTTTCTACACTCAAGAGATTCTGTTAGAGTAGGTTCTGTGGTACATACTTTTGCCATATATAAAACAAAGCAGACAAAAACAAAGGGGCACAGGGAAACTTTGAGAGGTGTTATGTCTATTACCTTATCATAGTAATGATGGTGTTGAGGATGTTGGCATGTGTGCAAGCAAACTCATCAAATTATAGACATTCCTATGTGCAGTTCTAAGTATGTCAAGTGGATCTTAACAGAATTATTTTCGAATTGTTTTGTGATAGGCTGCAGAGAGGGTTCAACAGTTAAGAGCACTTGCTGTTCTTCTGGAGGACAGAGTTTGGTTTCCAAAACCCACATCATACCTGCCTAAAACTCAAGTTCCAGAGGATCTGATATCCTTATATGCCTTCCTCGGGCTCCTGCACACATGTAGATAGCATGGATGGGGACACACACACACACACACACACACACACACACACACCCCATGTACATAGAAATGTAATTTTAATTTTCTTAAATTTTATTTTTCATGATGGTTTTTAAACATTTTCATCTTTTTTGTAGCCCACCACCCACAGAGGTAGTGTGGAAAAGAAAGGGTACAGGGGAAGTGGGCCTGTTTAAAAGGGGTTTTTTGGAGTAGCTGTTGTCTGGGAATCAGCAGTTTGGTTTACAGGTTAGCAGGCAGTGGCAGCCTGACTCACTCGCAAACACCTCACAGATACACCAGCAGTCCAGTTAGGTAGAGTTTGGATAACACAGAGGAGAAACAACTTAGCAGAGACAGCCAGGCCTCAGCCTCAGCTCCACTCAGCAGGATAAACCAGGAGGGACATCAGGAGACGTTCTCAGCTGTGCCTCTCGCAGGGAAGTGAAGATCAGTGAAGGTAGGAGATCCACAAGCATTGCACAGCTAGCTGTACCAGCAAGCCAAGCTCTGTCTCTGTCACTCTGCCAAGTCCTATTTATACCCTCTGTCTTAGGGCTTTATTGCTGTGAACAGACATATCCAGGGCAACTCTTTTTTTGTTTGTTTGTTTGTTTTTAGTTTAAAATCAACAGGTAACTCAATCGCTGGGTGCAGGAACTAACATCCTAATTTGTAAGCCATTCTAAATTAAACCCTCTGGTGGCAAATCTGCCATCTAAACAGGAGGACTCTATTTCACCATGTGTTGTCCCCCAACCTCTCCCAGTCCAAAAAAGCAAGTCACCTTTTCCTGCCTCCTCTTTTCCCCTCTCTGACCCAGAAGTCCCACCTATTCCTCACCCAGTGATTGGTTCCCTGAAATATTTATTCATTAGGGGAAGGTTCTGCCACATTTCACCCTTTCTAATTAAAGAACTTTTCTCTCAAATATAAGCTGAGCACAACTATTACCATTCTGTAATTTACAAAGTACAAAATACACCTAACATCCAGTCCATCATTTTTGTTAATTAAATAGAACGTTCTGTATCTATCCTAACTTAACAGGCTTAAAATCTACATGTTATGTCCTGGTTAGCTTGTATACTATCTGAAAACTATCCTCTTAATATATCCTCTCAATGCTAAGTAGCCTGCGTTGGCTATGAGACTATAATTAGTCTTTCAACCCTGTCAGAAATCTGAGATGATCAATATTATGTGAAAATATATGAAGCCTAACACAGCTTCTAGAACTGAGACAAGTTGTAGAGACAGCTGCTTATCCATACAGCCCCAGTATGTCAGGAAGTTGGAGCATCAGTCTTCAGCCTTCTGGCCTAGGATCATCTGACAGACCTTGATAAACAGGAATTATTAAAGACTAGCTTATTCTGTCTCAGCAGAACTAAGCGATCCTAACTTGTAACCTGTGTCCTCTCAAGAACAGTACAGGTCTGTAGGACAAATAGGCAATTTCTGCCCAGCAGTCACCTAGCCACCTAGAGGCAGAGATGCTCAGTTCGTTCTTTGAATCCATGAAAGGGGAGCTGTTAGAAACAGCTATGTCTCAACAAATGATAAATAACATTAAATATCACATTCTGCAGATTTCTGACGGTTCTGAAAACTATCTATCTATGTAAAGTAATCTGGATTGTTGTCTGTTAACTACTCTCAGCTATTTCTAATAAAATGTCTTGAAAACACCCTAACTGTAAACTCAGAACCATGAATTTGCTCTCTGGCCCTTGACTCCTATGCTTAATCACCTCAGATCAGTTTGTAATGGCAGTTATAGAAGGACTGGGTCCAAGCCTTGTATTTTTAAAAGTTTTGTAACAATAGAGGAAATTTATGCCAATGAAAAGCCTGATTCTGCATCAAAACAAATTCTGTACCAATGTGAGAAATTATAACTTCAACTTAGTAACAATTATAAGGATTTCTACCAAATGAGATTATGGCTGTACAATCAATTTTAACTAATTCCTCTATTTTGAGACATGTTGTCCCCCAAGCTCTCCCAGTCCAAAAAAAGCCCCAAGGCAACTCTTATAAGGACAACATTTAATTGGGGCTGGCATACAGGTTCAGAGGTTCAGTCCATTATCATCAAGGTGGGAACATGGCAGCATCCAGGCAGGCACAGAGCAGGAAGAGCTGAGAGTTCTACAGCTTCATCTGAGGGCTGCTAGGATCCTGAGTCCAGGCAGCTAGAATGAGAGTCTTTTTTTTTTCTTTCTTTTCTTTTCTTTTTTTTTTTTGTTTTTTTTTTTTTTTTGTTTTTTTGTTTTTTTCGGAGCTGGGGACCGAACCCAGGGCCTTGCGCTTGCTAGGCAAGCGCTCTACCACTGAGTCAAATCCCCAGCCCCTAGGATGAGAGTCTTAAAGCCCACAGTGACACACCTACTCCAACACGGCCACACCTTCTAATAGTGCTGCTCTCTGTGCCAAGCACATGCAAACCATCACACCCTCCAAACATTACATATCCTTCATGTGCCTCAGCATGTGTATCTAATCAGCCTGAGTCCTCTGGAGAAGGCAACACACTGTAGGGCTCCATCAGAAGTTTTTTGATGCATTTCTTTCTGTAGTGTCCTGTAATGTAGCTCACCTACCCAATGTAAGGCAGATCAATATACAAATAAATGTGTGTCGTTAGCAAAGAATCTTTCATCACGTGTGCTTTCACATGCTTGCGTTAGCAGAACACCATCCAACCACCTTTCCAAAGATACCTTAAGTTTTAGCTTCATATAAATATAAGTTGAATAAATCCTTTTTTGTTTTTGTTTTTGAGACGGGGTCTCAATATGAAACTCTGACTGAACTGGAATTCAAGCAAACCAGGATGGCCTCAAACTCACAAAGATTTTTCCTGCCTCTGCCAATAGATTTCTGGAATAAAAATAAATCCCTTTTAAACTGCTTAATGAGACAAGTATGGTGGTACATGTTTGTTACCCCAGCGCATGGGACACTGAGGCGTAGGATCATGAGCTTGAGACCAGTCTGTACTGCACACAGCGAGAGACTCACAAGAAGCAACCAAAGGAGAAAGATTCAATTAACACCGTTTTATATTTCCAGAAGAGGGTGCTATTCCCTACCTTGGTAGCCAGACCCACATTCTATTTGATGTACATCCTGAGGTGACTGGACCCATGTAACCAATTTATTGCAGACTCTGATTGCCTCTGCTACAAGTTTTCATTTTACTCTTTCAGACCTAAGGCTTGAAGTTACAGCCTCCCCTGTGCTAAGTACTCTTGCCTGCATGAGCTACGTCTCTAGGCCTACCATAGCTGAATGTCAAAATTCATAATTTTTTTTTGCCCCAACACAAAACCTTCTCTAATTGCTTCCTCTTTTGCTTCATCTCCTGTCCTGACTTGTCAAAGCACTGAAGGAAAACCAGTACCATGCCTCTCTCCTCGATTCTGGTGGTGGCTGCCATTCGCTTGTTCCTGCATACATTTCTCTACGTCCGTCTTCACTTGGCCATTGTTTCCCTGTCTTCTCCCTTTCTGTCTCTTAAAAGGACATTATCATTGGATTGACAGCCCACCCTAAATCTGAAATACTCTCACTCTAGCATTCCATCAGTATCAGGAACTAGGTCTTAGATGTATCTTAGGTTTGGGGGTGGGAGTAAAGCTAGAAAATGATTCAACACATATAGTCATCATCAGACTGAGACCCTTGAGATTGAGATTGTTTTGACTATTACTTACCGCAAGTGCCTGGAATACTATGTCTTAATGATGTCTTAAACATAGAAAGTGCTCAGTGGGCTTGCTGAATCAATGGCTGGGTGGACTGTTGGTGGCCGCTAGGATGAAGGATTTATCTAACCTGGGAGATGGACACTTGAAGTAGGCCAGAATTGGGAAGTATGCATTAAGGACTCATGGAACTATAGAAACTTGATCATCATTCCAGGTAGGACTCAAAACTACAGTGCACAGCCCTCAGTGAAAAACAGTGCAGGAATGGGCACAGCACTGCATACCTGTACTCGCAGCACTGAGGGGGCTGGGGTAGGAAGTGGGCCAGGAGACCAGACTAGGCCATATAGTGAAATGCTATCCCAAAGCATTGGAGGTGGGGTGACACAGGACACTTCATTGTTTCACAGTCACATAGCTTAAATTTAAAAACCAAAACAACAACAAAATGTTTCACAAATCCTTGCAAATAAATCCCAGATGAAGCTTCTCTGGTCTTCAGAGAGTTGTTAGGTAAATTTGGCGGAAACCCCAACTGTCACAATGAGGACTCCCAGCCCTCTCTCCAATTTCTACAAATTACTAATGCTACTTTGTGATTGCAATTTGTCATCTTCCATGTGGTCTTGATTTCTTTCCTTGCCAAAAATCAGGCCAGTTCCCAGTTGTGCAACATTTCCCTAACCCTCTTTTCAGTGTGAGTACATGGTGTTGAGTATTTTGCTAAGGTTCTGGGATTTACATAGTATACCTACATTCTCCCCACAGCCTACTCCCTCCATTCGCTTCTCATTCAATTTTTCCTTTTCTCTCCCACCCTGGCATAAAGCATGAATTCTGTCTTTGTCTCATGCTAAGTTCTGTTCATAGTTATCTACCACTATCGCCATCCCCCCTAGCCAGGTCTATCTCACTTTTTACTCTGAACAGGCCTGAAGGAGAGAGGGGGGAGGTAGGAGAAAGGAGGGGAAGAAGAGGAAGGGAGAAGGGGAGGGAAGGAGGAGAGAGAGGCAACAGAGGAAAGAGATCAAGGGAGGAAGAATGTGAGGGAAGAAAGAGAAAAGGGACCACTGGGGAGAGGAGAGGCAGAGGCAAAAGAATTGGAAGAATACAGGAGGAAAAGAAAGGAATTAGGAACTTCTAGGAGAAACACTCATACCAGCTCATCAAAAGAATATGTTTTTATTTTACTGTGCTTCACTAACAATAGGCTACATTTTGAAGGTCTCTGGGTAGGAAGTAAACTTCAGCAACAGCTCCTGGGCTACTTACTACAGACTTCCCTTGGCTTTCTTACAGAGTGAAGCAAATCTCTTCTCGAGTTTACATTTAATTTGAATCGCAACCATAACGATGATTTCCCCCCACCCCACCCCCGTCACTGCCTTTCATATTGTCTTTTCTTGGCCAGCTCTCCTTGGCGCTGCTCGCCTGCTGTACACTGTGTACGAACCGCAGAGCTGCCTGCACTGTGTAACTGTGCCTTTTGTTTGTTCCCACAATCGGCTCCAAAACAGCTGTTGAATGCTCGTCCTTGGATCTGGCGTCTTCTTTCAGAGACCTGGAATGGCTGGCAGCATCTTCTGCTTTTCATTTTCTTGAAGAAAAAGGAAATTTAAAGCAACAAAGAGAAAGAACAGGCCAGGAGCTCTGTAGGTGCTAGTTAATGACTTACTTCCTCCCTTTTCCTTAATCAACAAAGTCCATACTCCAACAGCCACTGGGTTCCCCTTTAGTTTCTGACCTAAACCGAACTTCACAAGCCACTGAGGGGGGTCCAGATGAGCCAGCCTTGGTGGGGGGGTTGCCATTTGACACAGTGGTGAGGAAAGCACAAACAATTGTGACAGTCCTGTGGTGCCCGCAGCTCCAGTAGGCCCCATCTGTTGAAAAGTCAGACATTTAAGTGTCATTGCTCGTTTGGGTATGAATTGGCTGGTGAGTTTTGCTTTAGGGAGCTTTCCTTATGAAAACTTGGCATTGAGTGATGGACACATTTAATACCTTGAGGTATGAAAAAGCACTCAAGAAAATAAAGACAAAGTGTCCTTTTCTGGACGCGAGCTATTGCTTAGTGTAGAATCATTGCTTCAAGGCTAACAGCTAATCAAAACAGTCATTATTAAATGTCATGAGCTGTGCTTAAATTGCTTTTGGACCACTGGCTGTCTCACCACAGCTCTCCAGGGGGGTCATCTAAAGAGAGCTTTGGAGGGGGGGAGCCCACTAGTGACACAATCCAGTGCCACATGTTTTGTTCCAGCTGTCCAATGAAGCCTAGGAAGGGGTTTTCAATGTGCAACCTGGATCAGAGTCACTGCCTTATGAAAATCATAGCCACAGACAAGCCTTGAAACCAACATGTAATGTGTGGGGCACGCACAGTGTTATGGGTACCTGCTGGAGATCAGCTCATGTTTTGTAGTTGCCTTTTAAGTTGAATTTTAGTCCCTTCTGTTGGAGAGGCTTAGCCCATTACAAACCATCTTTGGCAAGCTTCATGGTCACTTCTGCACAGGGAGTCTCCTTCTCCTCCCCTCCCTCTGCCCCCTCTCTCCTCCCCTCCTCTTCCTTCCACACTCCAAGTCTCCCCACCTACCCTCTGGAGATGTAAACCTAATGTTCAGCCTACACCATCTCTTCAAGATCAAAGTCCACCGAAGGTAGATCAGACTAGCCCAAAACAGTAACTTCTTAAACCAAAACATGTTCATCTGTTTAAGTAAATTACAGTCCTGCTTATCTCCCTCAGCCCCACAGAAAATATGAGCCTTAAATGGAAACTCCCAATAGCCCAGCATCACAAAATGGCCGGCAGATCTATACTCTGACTAAGCTAATAATGGCCACAGCCTTGATTTCTTTTCTTGACACCACACAGCTAGGCTCTTGCTTCCCCACTGTTCATCCATCCAATCTGTAATTCACAGCTTTCATTCCCGGCTTCTCCCTATATCCAAGGCGGTCTATCTACTCTTATCTATGTTCTTCTTGCCTCCCACCTTAATATGGCCATTGACCTCACTTCTGTCCTTGCTACATTTGAGCCACTTCAACATTTAAATTTTTTGTGTCTTTTTGTTTTGCTCAAAACAATTTCTCACTGAGTGAACTTAATTCTCCTGACCCCTGCCTCCCTAAGGCTGAGGTTCCAGATGTGCTGGAGGGCCCTGTAAAGAAGTGGATTATGGACCACTTTTCTCTTGAACGCCTTTCAATAGTTTCTCATGTTCCATGTAATAAAACCCAAGTGCTAACTATGACCTAAAAAGGCCTCCCTGGTTGTTGTGGCTTGTATCAAAACCATGCATTGCCCAAACCTCTCTTTCTGCCGCTCCCAGGGACTGGCTGGCTGTTCCTGTCTTGAGCAAGCTGCCCCACTCGGGGATGCTTTCTCAGCCTGAAATACCCTCTTCTCTGGTACTTTACATAGCCAGAACCTTCACTTATTTGTATTCTGTCTCCCTCTGCTAGATTTGAAATTCCATGGAGGAAAGACTTTCACCTTATTTATCGTTGTATTCATAGCCATTAAGAGCATACCTAACACATGGTAGTAAAACATGATCTATCTGATGTTTCATTGTATGCTGTTGTGGTTTGAATGAGAATGGCGCCCACAAGCTCATATATTTGCATGCTTAGACCCCAGTTGAGAAGCTGTCCATGAAGGATTAGAAGGTATGGTGTTGTTGGAGTAGGCGTGTTGGAGCAAGTGTGTTGCCAGGCCCAGTCTCTGTGTCTGTCTGTTTGTCTGTCTGTCTGTGTCTCTGTCTCCACCCACAAGCCTCCTGCCTGCTCCCTGATGAACAGGATGTGAAGCTCTCAGCTATTTTTCCGTCCTGCCACCATGCTCCTCGACATGATGGTAATAGACTAAGTCTTTGAAACTCTAAGCGAGCCCCCAATTAAATGCTTTCCTTCATAAGAGCTGCCTTGGATGTAGTGTCTCTTCACAGCCATGAATACTAAGAGAGGGAGGTCAGCTGAGCTAGATCTCCAGCTGACAACAAACATTTGTATCAGTAAATGAACAAAGTTACCCCAAACAAGAATTCCTTACTGTATAGAAGAGACTTATGTACTCTGTCCTCTGTTCAGCAATTTCCTTTCCTATAGATCAGTTTTTTACTCTCTTGTTGTCCCCCCAGTGTGCGTGCACACGCGCGCGCGCGCGCGCGCGCGCGCACACACACACATACACACACACACACACACACACACACACACACACACACACACACACACAGGCACATGATTCTGAGCTGTTACATCTCTGCTGCCCATGTTTTCTAATAGATTCTGATTCTCGGGTCCTCCTGGATGCCTTAGGCTTGGAGCTGAATTGAGAAGTCTTGGGAAATGTAAGGTGTTAAATTGGTCCTATAGAAGAGAAAGAAGAGAAAAGGAAGAGTATTTGAATGTGTTCAAAGAAAGAATAAGTATATTTTAAGCATCAAACATGATGCATTTTTTTCTAAAAGGAGAATCGCATAAAGAATAAGCACACATTTCTGGATATGGTGGGGCATGCCTCCGATCCTAGAGCTATTGGGAAGTAGAAAATGGAGGATCTTTGTGAGTTCAAGACCATACTCTGCATAATGAGTTCCAGGGTGGCCAAACTACAAACTAAGACCCTGTTTCAGGAGGAGGAAGAGGAAGAGGAGGAGGAGGAGAAGTGGAGGAGGAAGAGGGGGAGGGGGGGAGGAGGAGGAGGAAGCAGCTTATATTTATTAGTCCTGAAAGTTTAATGGGTTGTTTGAAGTTGTTGCCTTTTCAAACCAAATGATTCAGCCACCAGGAGGTTCTTTTGTGACCTGATCAATCTCACTCTGTTGCTAACACAGCAAACTCAGATGATTACAATGTTTAATTGAGAGCAGCCAATCCAATAGAGGGCTCTAGAGAAGAAAGTAGAAGGACAAAGCCTGGGGTGGCTCAGCAGGAAAGGGTGCTTGCTGCAGAGTATCATAACATGAGCTCAGTCCCCAGGTCCTACAGAGTATGAGAAGACATCTGACTCCACCAAGTTGTACTCTGACCATCACACATGCCCCGTGGCACCTGCATGCATGTATGTATACACATGGACAAATAAGTTAAAAGTTTTTAAAAAGAAACGAAGGAGGTGTCTTCCAGGGCAGATGGAATGGGCCATTATTTAAAGTACTGAGTGGCTTTTTCACAAGACCAAGTGTCCAGATGGGTGGTGATGATGACACACAGTAATACGGATGGATTTAAAGAGGATGAACATGTCAATGACGAAGCAATAAATTCAGCCATTTTTTTTAGTGTCACAGGGCAACTTTATTGAGTGGTAACATGGTCACACCCAGTAAACGTGTTCCCTCTCATTCACGCACACACACCCAGCCCTTGCCACAGTCCAGTTCTCAGCCACAGGGGTGGGGAGCCTCCTTGACTCCTAGGGATCCAGAAGCAACAGGTGCCCGAGGAAGGCACGGGGGAGGACAGGCTCAGGAGTGGTTGTAGGAAGTAGGGGTGCAGAGAGCAGGGGTGGCCAGGGTTGGGAACACCCACCGCACAGCTGCACGAAGAGTGAGATTCCCCAGCCCTGGTGGCCTCACCTTGCTGCACCCCGTCCAAGGAGACTTCCAAGTGTGGCAAAACATTCAGGGTTTGGGAGGGGCAGAGTCCCACTCCGTTTAAGTCCTCTCTGCAGGCTGGGGACTGGAGGGCAAGGCGGGACAGGGAGGATGTAGGCTGCTTCAGCTCTGGGGCTCCTCTGGAGCTTCACCACCCTCTTCCCCAGCATTGTCGGCTGTCCACAGCGTCAGGTTGTCTCTCAGCAGCTGCATGATGAGGGCGCTGTCCTTGTAGGAGTCCTCACTGAGGGTGTGCAGATCGGCCACGGCCTCGTCGAAGGTGGTCTTGGCAAGTGAGATGGCCTCCTCGGGGCTGTTGGCTATCTCGTAGTGGAAGACGGAAAAGTTCAGGGCCAGGCCCAGGCGTATGGGGTTGGTGGGCAGCATCTCCTTCTTGCTGATGTCCATGGCCTCCTGGTAGGCTGACCGGGCAGAATCGATGATGCGCTTCTTGTCATCACCAGTGGCCACCTCAGCTAGGTAGCAGTAAAAAATTACTCGATGGGGGTTGGGGATTTAGCTCAGCGGTAGAGTGCTTGCCTAGCAAGCGCAAGGCCCTGGGTTCGGTCCCCAGCTCAAAAAAAAAAAAAAATTACTCGTATTTGGGACACTCGGAAACAGAAGCTGTCTGCCTGGCTTGTTGTTCATTCATTTCGTGTTGTCCTGAGACTATCTCACTGTACAGCACTGTGTGGTTACAAGCTAAGCATCCTTCTGTCTGCTCCTCCTCAGTGCTGAGATTACAGGCATACGCCGCCACACCTAGCCTAAAGCTGGCCTTTTGAATATTCTAATACATAATAGCACTTTCTTAGATAAATTCAATAAATGCGATAGATTTTGATGGACTCCATTAAGCTTCTAAACTTAACAAGAGAAAACAGATTTAATGCCAAAAAGTAAAAATGAAACTTTTACTAAATTATTTCCAAAGAGATTACTTTCAAAAAATTCCTCTACACAAGCATCGAGCCTTAACAGGTTAATTTTCATTTTACCAGCTTGCTGTTCCGTTTCCTCAGTGCTTGGGAAAGGAACTGTAGAACACATCTAGAGGGTCAGCCAAGTAGCTCTGAGTTTCAGAGTAATATTGGTAATTATGTCTACCCGTCAGGAAGCATAAGCAAGAAGTTTAAAAAT
This sequence comes from Rattus norvegicus, assembly GCF_021556685.1. Lineage (NCBI taxonomy): Eukaryota > Metazoa > Chordata > Mammalia > Rodentia > Muridae > Rattus > Rattus norvegicus. The sequence continues at coordinate 66,708,816 of NC_141554.1, forward strand.
GGCTCCTATCTAGCAAGTCTTCAGAGGTGCAGTCCATGCCACGTGAACAAAACTACACTCCATTTGTGGTGGCATGGGACAGAGGGGGAGGGAGGGAGGGAGGAAGCAAAGAATGGGGAAGGGGAGAGAACACGGAAGGAGAAAGGGGGGAGGAGGAGGAAGGGAAGAGAAGGAAAATTCCTTTAGCCTGAGGCTGGGAATGCAAAAGATTCCCAGCACTGGAAATAAAATGAAAAAGAGAAGCAGGGGGCCTACACATGCGAGCATAGGACACAAAGGAGGCTATGTAGACACAGAAACCACAGTTGGAGGGCTGTAGCCAGAAGCTAAGGAGAGTGAGAGATTCCAGTCCTGTTGGCCACCAGGAAGTTAAAAAGGTCGAGCAAGGACTCTTTTGAAGTTCCCAGCCCTGTAACACCTGCCCTCCCACCATGCAATGCAACAGAAGAGATTCCTATCCTTTGGAGCCAACTAACAAAAGCAAAGGCAAACGCTGTCCTTGGTCCCTTGTGTGTACTTTTTCATATGTCGTCCTCCACATTTTTATTGATTTCTCCATTTTCCATGTTCTTCATTGCAAAGAAAGTTTCTGTGGCCTCTCTTCTCCCCTCCACCTCTACCTTTCAAGAGGTAATACTTCTTTTGAGGTGACCCTTTCCTGACACCCATCAGTCCCCAAATCAACAGGGCCATTTTTTTTCTGTTTCCACCTGCCCTCGGGTTAAATACAAATGCCTGTTATGTTAACAGAAAAGAAAAAAAAATGAGAATGGAACCGCAAGAAAGTTTGCCTAATTTGTAAAATAAAATGAGTTTCGATTCCAGCAGCTTATGTATTATTCTCGTGAGGACTGGGTTTACATCGATCATCTTTTTTTTCCTGGCAGTCAAGTGTGGAATATGGCGGAGTGAGAAATGTAATTGTGTAGACATAAAAAATTGCGTCTCGATACCCATCATCGGGACACTTTTCTCAAGATGCTATCTCGGTGTCCTTCAGAGCAATAACGATACCAATTGAGAACGTAACAGAAGCAACTTAAGTGTTATGCCTCGTTTACTTCTGGCCTAATGTGCTTGAGAGCAGGGCTATTGCTCATGACATAAAGTTCTGTCAGAAAGACTGGAAACACTTCAAGACCATTAAAATAAAATGCCCGCCATCCCTGCTGTTCAAATATTCCTCAGCTTCTAATTTAAGGCACCAACACCTAAGAATGTAATTGTGTTATTCTCTCTGATAGCTGGAATCTATCTAAGCCAAATGCCTAGGAATTACGGACTATTGGGGCTACAGGAGTCCAGAAGACAAATGAGGTGGGCGAAACGTGTTATTTTGTACTGGCTCGTTCAACATTTGGGCTCTGTTTCCATTTATGTGTTAAAATGCATTCAAAGACTAAAGTGTCTGAAGTGTCTTCGCTTGGCTCAATTGAAGAAGAGGTTGGGGAAATGGACAAGCCGCCTGAAGATCGAAACTTAGGGGAGAGAGGGAGAAGACAGAAAGACTCGCACACCTCTAACTCAGAATGATTTTCCACACTAAACTTTCTAATTGTCCTTTAAAAAAAAAAACAGCCAAGAGTTATCACCTTAGTAAAGCAGTCACCTTGCAACTCAAACTTCTCACCCTGATTAGCCAGTGAGAGCAGGTGGGAGAGGCTGTGCTGGATCAGAAAAGGGCGATTTTAAAAGCAAATGCCTGGACAAGGTGCCGTCTGCCCCCTTCACATGGGGAAAATCATTTCTGTCTAGTGCCTGCCTCAGGAGAGATACACTTTAGACTCAGGTACCCCATAGGCACATCATGACTTTGACTGGGACATGGTGCCAATTCAAAGTGTCACGAAGTAGGAAAATGGGGAGAAATCTCAACTCAGTTTCTATTCTTTAATAGAAAGCAATACTGTAGTTTAAATTAGCAAGGCGCTGCTGAACCCTTATTTAAAATGTGTTTGCAGTGACATCCCAAGAAAGGAATTTTTTTTCTTGTTTAATTGCACTGTCAGTGTGGAACGCTTTCACTTAAAACCATTCTGAGGTAGACCTTTTAATAGAAAGTGACAATTTAAATTGCCATGATAGCAGCAGAAATGGTGCTTAAAGTCATTACTAAACTGATGTCGCAGTTGGCTCCAGACCAGTTTGTTAAGGCTGAAGAAAAGGTGTTGGGGGAAGGGAGGAAAGGAACGAACTGGTGAATCATTAATTCCTTTGTATCCATTGTAATAACATGAGCTGTGATGAAGTCATCTGACTCCCGGTGGATATAATGTACACTTCTATTGAATCCCACATTATTCCACTCTAACCTTTACCCTGATTAATGCTGACTACTGGGGAACTGCTCCAGTCACAAGCACTTAGCTCTCTGCAGTGACTTTGTTTTCTTGTCTTTGCTCCCAGGGTCCAAAGAGAGGAACTGTGGCTTTCATTTGCTGACTGGAGTTCCAGAGTGCCTTTCTTTACTCTTCCTAGAATTAGTCAGACTCTCCTGGCATTCCCTGCAGGTGACTAGCTTCCCGAGAGTGCCATCTGCAGACTGAAGGAGTTGTGAGGTCAAGGCCACCTAAGGGGATATAAGGGTGGTGGTCAGTGGATGGAATATAGCTTCTGTGAACCTGGATAACAGCCCACGGGTGAGTCAAGGGCGAATTTGGAACATGGGGGATGCAGGGAGGATGCCACAGACATTTGGCAAGATGGATGAGGGACAGACAAGCGCAGGAGTTGGAGCCCATCTAGACACTTTCATAGTCTCTCACACATTTGTTTTGAAATTGTCTCTGGGGGCTGTGAAAGATTGCTCAGCGGTTAAGAGCACTGACTGCTCTTCCAAAGGTCCTGAGTTCAAATCCCAGCAACCACATGATGTGTCATAATCAACTGTAATGAGATCTGATGCCCTCTTCTGATATGTCTGAAGACAGCTACAGTGTACTTATAAATAAATAAATCTTTAAAAAAAAAGAAATTTTCTCTGAAACATACTCCCTTAAAAGGATATTAATCACTTGATTTTTGTTGCAACACAACGGATTACCTTTATTTCTATATGCATCCACATTTCAACATGTAGTGGTCCTGAACAGAGTGGGGAACGTGGCAATGAGCCAGGAGGCCAGGCCTACCAATCTGCAAACAATCTGCAAACGTGGTGACACAGCGTCCCATTGGGTCCCTGCCAAGGGTCTGAGAAGCAACACTGAAATCTGAGTCTGCAGGGTCCGGGCCTCGTGTTCCAGCTGTCAGGCTCCACAACAGACCCGATGTGTGGCCAGGGTGACTGAGAGCCCTGTTCAAACCTCTGCAGTGTGTAAAAGCAAAGCAATTATGGGAAAAGGAACCAACTCAGAATCGTGTGCACTGAGGACTCTCCGCATGGCCTTTCTCTAGGTATATATCCACCAAGGACCCTGAGCACTGGCTGGTCTGAGTCGCCCAGTGACTGCTCTGTTCACTTCTAGACCTGAGCTCAAAGCTCAAGGGCTAATGGTGGTGGCAGGGCCGAGGACCCAGCGCTCCCTTTCCAGGCTGCTGGCAAGTGAACAAGCGTGGTCTGGAGCTAAGTGAGGGAGGCCAGGCTCTTCCAACCTCATCTGGTGGCTTCTGGCCACAGCAAGTGTTGGGTGGTGATGTGACAACAAGGGACTTGAGGGGGAAAGTAGCACCCCTTGATAACGGTGGAGAGATGCGAAGCCCTGAATTCCTCACCCACTGCCAATTTCAGAGGGAGGGAAGGTTACAATTTAAGCTTTGGCCAAGGGAGGGAGTGGAGAAGTGGGGACCATGGCTTGGATAGGGCATCACTTAAGACAAGAAATCAGGGGTGCAGCCAAAGAGCCCCAAGCCCAGCGGTGGTCAGTCCCACGGCTGCTACCTGAAGCCTCCCCATCTATTCTAAGGGCTACCACACAGCCGAGGCGGAGGGCAGGGTGGGCCGGCAAAGGCATACCGAGGCCAAGTGCCAGCAGCAGGTGATTGTGTAACGTTTCTGTTCACAGATACATTAGCTGTGCCTACCTCTCCCAAAGGAAACCCATTTCAACACACCTTCTTGATCCCGGAAGTTCAACCAGGCAGACAGCAGTTATTAAACTCAACAGATGATGTTACACAGCACAACATAGGTATTTCAAATGGACAAGAAGTTATCAGGGGTTGGGGATTTAGCTCAGTGGTAGAGCGCTTGTCTAGCAACCGCAAGGCCTGGGTTCGGTCCCCAGCTCCGAAAAAAAAAGGAAAAAAAAAAAAAAAGAAGAAGAAGTTAGTATTAGAGCAGTGTCTCAGGGTGAAGTCTGAGTGGGGCTTCCTCTCTAGTACTTTGAAGTCTACAGATGGATCTAGAAAATTCACTACTGTGGAAAATGAAGACTTGGGTTGGATGGGGGGGGGGGGCAGGGCCTTTGTGACTAATTGTTGTTAACACTGTCCTGGTGTCTGTGGCACCTTCATGCTCTCTTTTGACATCATCAAGCATCGCAGTTCCTGCAGGATGACCTCAATGCTGTGGGAATTCTGACACTGTGCCAGCACTGCTGTGGTTCTTGGATCACCACTCCATCAGAACTGCTCACACCGCTCATATTGACTCCTGTTACAAATCTTACACAAGGGGGTGGGGTGGGGTAGGACGATGGAGGGGTTGGGGCAGAGGAGGGTGGGAGGATGAGGGGTGGGGATGGGGGAGGGGTGCTTCTGGGTACTTAGGTCCACATTCTATTTTAAGGCTGTATGTTCAGGTTTCATAAATTGTTCATGGAGGCCCAATTATCATGCCTGTCCAACCAGTGTCATGTCCTCATCGTCCTCCAGACCCCAGCTAACTCTGCTGTCGCCTACTCCTTTCTGGCCCTCTTTCAGCTCTTCCAATAGTTGGAAATTTCGAGGGACTTTTACTCCCGAGCTTGTGGTGGCTGCCATCTTGATTTTCTAGAAATTACAGGTAAGTTAGCTTATAGAATTGCCCTTTTAAAAATATACTGCAAGTGACTGAGAGGCAGGTCAGTCCATAGGTCCTCAGAACCCACATTAAAAAAAAAAAAAAAGACTGGAGCGGAGAGATGGCTCAGTGGTTGAGAGCACTGACTGCTCTTCCAAAGGTCCTGAGTTCAAATCCCAGCAACCACATGGTGGCTCACAACCAACTGTAATGAGATCTGATGCCCTCCTCTGGTGTGTCTGAAGACAGCTACAGTGTATTCATATACATTAAATTTTTTAAAATAATAGCAATAAATCTTCTGGGCATACTCTCACACTTGGAATCCCAGTTCTGAAGTGGCAGAGAGAACAATCCCTGAGCTTCACTGCCAGCCTGTCCAGTCTGACTGCAGAGCTCCACCGGCCAGTGAGGTATTGCCTTCAAAAAGACATTGTCCCCGAGGATGACAAACTTAGACACACATGAATGATTTTTAAACATATACAGTGCAGCTGGGCATGGTGTATGCATGTGTATAATCAAATCTCAGAGCCTGTGGCAGGAGAATGCAAGGTTAAGGGCAGATTAAGTTATGTGCTGAACTCCAATATTTTTTTTTTTTGGTTCTTTTTTTCGGAGCTGGGGACCGAACCCAGGGCCTTGCGCTTCCTAGGTAAGCGCTCTACCACTGAGCTAAATCCCCAGCCCCCAATATTTTTATTATGTAAAAATTACCTCCAAGAGCCAACAATGCTAATTGGGCTTAGTTTAGGGAAGCATACTTTGTGATTTAAATTTAAAGCGTACTGACAGGCTGATGAGATGGCTCAGCAGGTAAAGGCACATGTACATGAAATGCACACACACACACACACACACACACACACACACACACACACACAGAGCAGTGTTTTGTCAAAGGGTAAATGTGGGCTTTAGACTCTATTATCCAGTTACCTCCAGCCACCTCAGGAAAGATAATTCCAGAAAAAGGGGGCAGGGATCAATGTGGTATAAATAAACATGCAGTGCTTTGGAACAGCTATGTCTTTCTCTTCTTCTCTTCTCATCTTCCTTTCTTTTTTGCCAAAGTCTCTGCATGCAGGCTGGCCTTGAACCCACCACTGCTTCAGCCTCCTAAGTTCTATTGGAGAAAATCCTGAAAACAGGGCAATGTAGGGAAACCCTGAGTGGGTGAAGTCCTGAGCAAATATATATTTTGACATAAGCACAGCATGTTGAGGACTCCAAGACCAACTGGCCTATGGTAAATTGGCAAAACTGCTGCACATATAACCAGGCTGGAGAGCGAGGGCAAAGCTTTTGGTGGAGGTCCGAGTGTGAGAGTTTATAAACATTGACCAGTGATACAAAGACTAGCAACCCTAGTTTCCTCCTGGCCATGTCTAGAGTCTGAGACTGCTCCCCTATAAAGACACCCTACCAAGATTTGCTAACCCTCCCCATGTGCTGTATCTAATAAAGAGGCTGAGACTCCGGGTAGCCTTAGCAGTTAGAGAACCTGACCTGATCCCAGCTTCATTGAACGAGTGTTTATGTGTCTGTCCTTTCTCCGTTCCATCCAGGACCCAGGCCTCAAAGGCTAAGGCAGAGCAGGCAGTCTTGTGCCTAAGAGTCAGAGGAGACAACCTGGTAGGTTTCAGAGAAGACAATCTAAAAGTTTTTCAAAAATCTGTGACGGAGTTAGAGAATCTGTGACAGAGTTAGACCTCCCTGTTGTCTTTAGGAGACATGAGCCCTCTCTCTCTCTCTCTCTCTCTCTCTCTCTCTCTCTCTCTCTCACACACACACACACACACACACACACACACACACACACACACTCAAAACATTGATATCCCCAAGACTAAAAACAGAAAAGTAGACAGATGTCACAAAGTATGGACACTGGGGTCAACGTAGGCCTACTGTTATTTAGACTTTATTCCCGACTTGGGTTTGCGGTTAGCAGCCCAGGGTATTCTCTAAAAGCAAACTTCCCTGCACACAGACGAGCTCACCAAGTAGCCCTGGACCACGTCTTTACACAAGGTACCTCCTGGACACTACAGATACTGATAATTATCTGGGTCTTTGGGGGGAGGTTATTTTACTTTTTCCATTTTCCAGTGTGTGCAGTGTTTGCATGTGTGTGGGCACAGGAGTGTAAGTACATGGGTGGGCATGGTGGTGGAAGCCTAACCACTGAGCAATCTCCACAGTCCTCTGAGATCTGGACTGCTGCCACATCTTTAACATTCCATCATGTCTAGAATATTCTATAATATTCCATCATATCTAGAATAAAATGCTTTCAGTAAAGGCTGTTTTCTATCAAACACTCCAAGGGCATTACACTTCCAGGTCAGGCAAATCTGAGTTACTCAAGGTGGTTTGTTTGTTTGTTTGTTTGTTTGTTTGTTTGTTTTCAGAGAGATACCACCAATGGAGAAGCAGAGGAAGAGAAGAGGAAGGAAGGAGGATAGGATGACAGATTGGGGGTGGGGGCGAAGAGAAAAGATGAGCGAGAAGGGCTTATGTGATGTGCATGGGGGCAGGGAGGGCAGTGGCTAGCCTGAAACCTGAAGCGAGGTAGGCTGGGCAGTCTCTCCTAACTTGCTGCTGAAATCTGGAGACACTCCAGCAGAATCCCTTCTTGTGAGTATCTCAGTGTCTTTGTCCTCGAGCCCCTTGAGTAATTGTGCTCCAAGTCGGCAGAAAAGGTGCTGTTTGGAGAAAGCAGTTCTCAGAAAGCAAGCAAGAGCCACATAAACACACGAAGGGGAGATCCCAGCAGAGACAGCCCTTGAGTTGAAGACAAGCCAGACACCTTGCTAAGATAGGTAACACTCCAGGGGGCAATGGCACAGGGCTTTACTTCATTCTGAGGATGTTTCCCGTACTGATGCTGAGGCTAAAACCCAAGGCATTGCCTATACTGGGCAAGCAAGCCCTGTACCACTGAGCAACAGCCCTTATAGGTGTGAGTTTGCTTGTTTGTAGGGTCTTGCGGTCTTGAACTCAGCCTCCCTAGTACTGATCTTAAGGACTGGAGTGTTATTCTGAATGAATTGGGGAAGAGTTTAAATAAGGAAATGGCATGACTTATTTGGCTTACTTTTTTTTTCTTTTTTTTTTTTTTTTTTTGGAGCTGGGGACCGAACCCAGGGCCTTGCACTTGCTAGGCAAGCGCTCTACTACTGAGCTAAATCCCCAACCCCTTGGCTTACATTTTTACAAAATTATTGTCCACTATATGGAAAAGGGACTTCAGGAGCCTTCAAGATGGCTCCATGAGTAAAGGCACTTGCCACCAAGAATGATGACCTGAATTCAATCCTGGGGCATTGTTCTCTGGCTTCCACACATGCACTGTGGCTTACACATTCTCTCACCGATGCACACATACATGTGCACACAAATAAAAGTAAAGGAAATTCTAAGAGAATGAACTGCAGGTAGTCAAGACAATTTGGAGGAATGAAGTGTATTTCAGAGATCCAGGTGAGAGGTGATCACGGCTTGGATAAGCACAGGAAGAGAGGAATATCCTGGTAAGAAGGCAAAGTCTGTTTATAGCTTGAAGATAAGATGGAGCCAAAATTGCTGACAGATGTATGGATGGACTGTGAGAGACCTATGAGAGTCTTCTGTGGTTTAGGGCAGTTATGACAGAGGAGTCAGGGCAAAACCTAATGAGGGCTCATGGCAGAGTAAAAACAGAAAAATCAGAGATGGTGAACAAAAGAAAGGATCATACTGTTAAACACAGAAGCAATAGCAAACAGCCCCATGAGCTGACGGAAATGGTCCAGTAAACAGGAGCACAGCAGTGATTCAGGAGAAAGGGGAGATTGCCAGAACCTGGTTCTTGAGAGAGGATGGGATTTAGCACGCAAGTACTACGTGCTCTTCCTGGTCAGAGCATAAACGTCATTCACCTCTGTTAAGTAGGAACAGGGGCAAGGTGAGCTGAAAGAATGCAGGTAGGAGAGGAAACGTGGGACATTTGAGAGGACAGAGAGAAAACAAACTGCTGAGATTTGCCTGCATTTATTAAAGGCTTCCCCCAGTTCCCAGTAAAATCCATGTGCCCCCCCTAAAAGGAGGGGAAGGCAGACCAGCCCCCCATATGTTTGCAGTAAGAGAAGAAGTATACAGCAAGGAACAGAGACAGCAGGATACAAGTAATTGGCCATGTTCCCCAGCAGTGGGCGTCATTGTGAGGCCTGTGGGTGCCTCCAGGAAGCAGGAGCGAAAAAGGGACTGTCCTCCATCTTGTTCATTTGCTTCCTTCAAATGCAAGAGGATATGGACAATCAAATTGCTAGAAGAAACATTTGTATGTAGAGTGTCCGCGTTACTGATTTTTGTGTTGCTATGACCAAAATATCTGACAGACGAGAGAGGGTTATTTAGGTTCATGGTTTCCAAGAGATTCAGTCTATTGTGGTGAGGAGGGATGTTTTAATTACTTTTCTGTGGCTGTGATAAAACATCATGACTCTGAAAAAACAAATCTTTATTGTATAGAAATCTATATATATTTATAAATGTATATTTCTATATTATATTATAATATATTATATAATACTATTTTATACCTTGATATGTTTATAATATATAATTTATAAACATACATATATAATCCCCAAGATGCTATTCTCTCATTTCCTCATCTTACTCCTTCTCTTCAAACACCTCTGATATAGAGGACATTATTACACCTTATTAGAACATCACCCAGATATCCAGACAACGCCCCATCTATATATTCTTCTGTCTTGTGAGCTGCATGTTCATGTAGCCATCGACGGAGACCACGTAGCCCTTGTACTCCATGCCCCACTTCAGTTTCACCATCACTGGCTTTCCTGTCGTCAGTCTATTGAGAAAAGGCTTGGGATTGAGAGGTAAACAACACAAACACCAGCAAGCACTGCACCCCATTAGCCAATGACCCCACCACTACCCTCCTCTCATGACTCTTAAAGCACCTTATGGAGGAAAGAGTTTATTTGAACTTAGGGTTCCAGAAGTTAGGAGTATATCATGGTGGGAAAGTACGGAAAAAAGCAGCAGGCATGGTGACAGGAACTGAATGCTGAGTGAGGGCTTACAATTTGAACCTCAAGAATGGGCTGGAGAGATGGCTAAGCAGTTAGAAGCACTGACTGCTCTTCCAGGGGTTCTGAGTTCGATTCCCAGCAACCACATGGTGGCTCACAACCATCTGTAAAGAGATCCGATGCCCTCTTCTGGTGTGTCTGAAGACAGCTACAGTGTACTCATATACCGTAAATGAATAGTCATTTATTTAATAAATAAATCTTTTTTTAAAAATGAAGCAGAGGAAGCAAACTAGAAATAGGTGAGGATTTTTATCCCCAAAGCCTGCCCTGATAACATGCCATGTCCCCCAAACAGTGCCCTCAACTGGTAACAAAGTATTCAAATACAAGAACCTGTGAGGGACACTCTTAGTCAAACCACTACAACATGATTGCAAAAGCCTGTCACAGAAGGTGTTTTCATGGCCAGGACCAGGTAGCCAAGAGCACAGGACAGAACCGGGAAAGACTATGACCTGCAAAGTCCCACCTCTAAAGACCCTGCCAGCTGGGTCCTACCTCTGAAGTGTCCATAGAATTCCAAAACAGTGCCATCCACTGAGGAGCAAGTGTTCAAATGTGAGGCTTTGAAGGAACAGCTCAGATTCGAACCTTAACAGTGCCCCAATCTCTTATGGCTATTCTAGCTGCTCTATCAAAACAGGATGAGTATGTGTCTTAGGGTCTCTATTTCTGTGACAAAACACCATGACCAAAAAGCAAGTTGGAAAGGAAAGGGTTTATCTGACTTACATTTCCACATCACTGTTGATCACTGAAGGAAGTCAGAACAGGAACTCAAATAGGGCAGGAACCTGGAGGCAGGAGCTGTTGCACAGGTCACAGAGGGGTGCTACTAACTGGCTTGCTCCTCATGGCTTGCTCAGCCTGCTTTCTTATAGAATCCAAGACCACCAGCCCGGGTAGGCACCACCCACCAGACTGGGCCCTCCCTCATTGATCAATAATTGAGAAAATGCCTAACAGTCGGGTCTCATAGAGGCATTTCCTCAACTGAGGCTCGCTCTTCTCTGATGGTTCTAACTTGTGTCAAGTTGACACACAGAACCAGCCAGAGCGGTATGTCAGACATGGTGGTTTGTGCCTTTAATCCTAGCACTCAGGAGGCAGAGGCAGACAGACCTCTAAATTGGAGGCCAGCCTGGTCTATATAGTGAGTTCCGGGATAGCCAGGACCATGTAGAGAGATCCTGTCTCCAAACCAAAGAAACTCGGGGTAAGTACGGCAGTATGCATGGTGGTTCAATGAGAAAAGTGAGACATCTTATGTTCTCTATGGAGTGTGCCTCTCAAGGGTGCCCCCACCTCATGACATCAGTTTCACCTGGGAAACTGGTCTGCCCCCAAACCTACTGTTAAGATTTGAATATGCTCCTTTGAAAACTCACATTAAGGCCAGGCATGGTGGTGTGCGCCTATAATTTCACCACTTGGGAGGCTGAGGCAAGGAGATCACAAGTTCACGATCCTGTCTCAAAAAGGGGATGGGGGTGGCAGGGAAATTGGTAAAAGCACTTGCTGGCAACCTGAGTTTAGTCTCCAGAACCCACATAAAGGTGATAGAGGAGAATCAATTCCATAAAGTTGTCTTCTGACCTCCAACATGCATGCTCCGCCCCCCCCCCACGCACACACATACCAACCCCACTCAGTCACACACTTAGGAATTTCCAAAACCCTGGAAGCCATAATATATAGACAGAGGTCCTGGTGCAGACCCATGTAGGCCCTGTGCTTGCTGCTTTAGTCTCTGTGAGTTCTTATGACCTTTGCTCAGTTCATTTACTAGGCCTTGTTTTTTCTTCTCTTCTCTTTGAATTACCCACTATCAGGTATTTTGTTATAGCAGCACAAACAGACTAAGACACTTACTAACTCAAAAACTCTCAATGCAGGGCCCAACGGACCGCGCTTTAGCAAAATCACTGCAATTCAGGCGAATGTTTGTGAAGAAGCAGGGCTTGAAGGCGCCGCCTGGCTAACTTTCCATCTGCTCTTATCCCGTACTGCCACCTATTGGACAAGCTCTTCCACATGCTGTGAGATAAATGAAGCCTATTAAAGACAAAGAGAAACTAAGTTCCTTGCATTTTTCTCGTCTAAAAAAACTTTACAAACCAAACCAAAAAGAAAATTTACAAGCTTTTGACTGCAAATACTAATTTTACACTGTTGTAAGCACTATAATTGGAGCTTTTTAAATATTTGTGTGTGTGTGTGTGTGTGTGTGTGTCTGATACGTGCTTGTGTATCAGAAAACAACTTTCTGAAATCTGGGTCACAGGACTTAGATTCAGGTTGTCAGGTTCTTAGGCTGTTGAAGCAGACAGTGCCAATATTCGGAATTAATAACATATCAGCACAGTGAATATTTATGTGTGATAAACTGTGGTAGTTATTTCTCTTGGGTTATAATCTCCAAACTAAAATCCTTTTTCTCTTATTTAAAGGTTTATCTGTTTTATTGTGTATGAGTGGTTTTTGCCTGTGTGCGTGTCATGTGCATGCAGTGCCTGCCAAGGCCAGCAGAGGGCGATAGAACCCATGAAGCGGCCGGTGCTGAGATTTGAACCCGGGTCCTCTGAAAGAACAGCCAGTGCTCTTTTTTTTTTGCCTCGTGTGTGTGTGTGTGTGTGTGTGTGTGTGTGTGTGTGTGTGTGTGTGTGTGTGTGTGTCCAGCCAGGGCTCTTAACCTTGCCAGTCCTAAAGTTTCTTTTTAAACTGTATTTTTTTTTTTTGGTTAAGTGACAAGAGCTGGGCATGGTGGCTCATTCCTTTAATCCTGAAACTCAGAAGGCAGAGGCAGGAAAGTGTCTGTGAATTCAAGGCCAGCCTGTTCCACATAGTTCTAGGATAGCCAGGTATACATAGTGAGACCCTGTCTTTAAAAAATAAAAAGATAACAGTGTCTCACTATGCAACCCAGTGTGGCCTCACACTCAGTGTTCCTTTCTGAGCTTTCTGAGTAGCCGGAATTGCAAGCACATACTAGCACACTTAAGGTAAATGCCTCTGGCACTAGATATATAACAGCAGCATCATTTTGTCAAAGGTTTTCTATTTTGTATTAGACCCTGTCTGGTAGGCTGGCCTCAAATTTTCTGTGGCAAAACACCATGACCAAAGCAAGCTGGAGAGGAAAGGGTTTATTTGGCTTACACCTCCCCCATCCCTGGTCATCATTGAAGAAGTCAGGATGCAGAGGTCATGGAGGAGTGCTGCTTACTGGCTTGCTCTCCATGGTTTACTCGGTGTGCAGAATCCAGGACCACCAGCCAAGTGGTGGCACTACCCACCATGGGCTGGGCCCATGCTCCACTGCTCAGTAATTTTTTTAAATGCCTTACAGCCAGATCTTGTGGAGGCATTTTCTCAGTTGAGGTTCTTTCCTGTCAGATGACTCTAATTCATGTGTCAGGTTGACATTAAGACTAGCCCGTGGGGGTTGGGGATTTAGCTCAGTGGTAGAGCACTTGCCTAGCAAGCGCAAGGCCCTGGGTTCTGTCCCCAACTCCGAAAAAAAGAAAAGAAAAAAAAAAAAAAGACTGGCCCGCACAGTAGCCAAGAAGGCCTTGCATTTCTGATCTTTTTGCCCTGAATGCCCCAGTTACAGGCATGCATTACCATTCCCAGCTGTGATGGTTTGAATGAGAATGGTCCCCATAAGTTCGAGTACTTGAAAATTGATCCCCAATTAGTGGAACTAACTTCCCAGTTGGGAAGGATAAGGAGGTTCACCCTTTGGAGGAGGTGTGTCACTGTAAGTGGGCTTTAAGGTCTCAAAAGTCATAGTTCTGTCTCTCCCTCTCTTTCTCTCTCTCCCCACCCCCTTGTACTTGTTGATCAAGATGTGAATTCTACTGCAACCCTCTGAAACTATAAGCCCCAAATAAACTCTCTTCTTTAAGTTACCTTGGTCACAGTGTTTTATCAAAGCAACAGAACAGTAACGAAGACACTGGTTTTGTGATGCTGGGCATGGAACAGTCCTGTGCACGCTAGGCAAGTACTCTACCAATTTGCTTAAGTTTAAAGAAAACAACTAAACATAATCTGAATGTATTCATGAAAGAGCTAGTAAACTGCTATAAAGCCAGTCACACCTGTTACTCCGTCATGGGATTCTGCTAAAGATCCTAGCTTCTGTGTATCTTCGGAACACCCCTTTTGAGTCTTACCTCCCTGCTAGAAGTCAGAAGGCCCTCTTTGTTTCACTTGCAGATGTCACATACAATCTAGGGCTCATCCACTGAACATCTGACTCGAGAGTGAGCAACAGAAAGGAGCAGGAAATGCATGGAATGCACTTTCTAGCAAGGGTAGCATTGGCATCTGCCATTCAGAGCTCCAGATCTGGTCCTCAGCATCACAGGTTCACATCGTGGGTCTGTGTCCAGTACCTGGTGGAATTCGTGAATAATGCAGTAGCATGGTTAGAGCATCCCTGTTAGCTGAGTACTCAGCCCTTTAGCCTAGCATCCTGACCTTCCCAGATGCCTTTGAACTATTTACATTTTTTCATAACTCCATCTCTGCCTGTGTGTTTGCTCCTCCTACTGTTGCTATGTAACAAATTTAGTGGGTTATGTGAATTAAACTAGATTTTCTCAACATTCGTGCAACAGACATTTGAGATCAATGATTTATCTTTTTTAAAATAATTTATTTTTATTTTATGTGCACTAGTGTTTTAAGTGCATGTGTGTCTGTGTGAAGGTGTGAGATCCTGCGGGTTACAGAGGTTTGTGAGATGCCATGTGAGTGCTGGAAATTGAACATAGGTCCTCCTTAAGACTGTCCAGTGCTCTTAACTACTGAACCATCACTCCAGCCCCTAGGACCCAGATAATTTCCTGTTGTGTGGGACTGTCCTGTGCCATGTGGGTCATTTACCAGTGTCCCTAGTTTCTGTCCACTAGACACCAGCAGCATTCCCCATCCCAAGGTATAACAACCAAAAATAATGTTTCCAGATATTGTGAAATGTACCATGAGGCTAAGGCCTTCCCAAGCTGAGATCCACTAGCTTAAAATGATCAAGTCTTGGGTCATGCGTAAACCTATTCCCTAATTTCATGAAATAGTGCTTAGAGATGGGCCTGAGGAAGACAGGGCAGCAGGGGAATGGCTGGTATTATTTCCCTACTTAACTTAGTCTCAAGAGCTCTCCACATGTCCTTTGTTCTGTTTTGTCTTGTTTTCTGAGACAGGGTCTCTCTATGTCCTGGAACTCGCTAGGTAGACCAGGCTAGCCTAGAACTCACAGAGCCCTTCCAAGTGTAAGCCACCATTCGGATTATTGCATGTCCTTCTTGTATGACCTACCCGGTGACCTCAAGTTACTATAACTGCTCATGTGGATGCTCAGATCTCCAAGAAGATGTCAAAGAGGAGGAGGAGGAAGAGGAGGAGGAAGAAGATGAAGAGGAGGAGGAGGAAGAGGAGGAGGAAGAGGAGGAGGAGGAAAATGCTTTTTAAGACCTGATCTCAAAAGCAACATGTCATCATTTCTGCCATAATCACAAAATTCAGAGAGGGAACATGGACTCTACCTCTCAGTGGGATGAATATCAAAGTTAGGTTGTAAGACTGTGTGCAATAAGATGTTCTCAACATTTGAAAATCCAATATGTCTCTGTGATCAACATCACTATCCATCAGGAAAATGCAAATTAAAACCACTAGACAGCACTACAAAACCACCAGAATGCCTAAAGGCGAGAATGCATGTTGGTACACTCACTCTAGGAAAAATAACTGCCCCGATAGAGCGTACACTCAGATGACTCAACACCCGCCTAGGTTTCCTCCTGAGAGACATGAATGAACATGCACCTCAAAAGACATACAAGAGACGGTGCAGAAAGTCTTTTTGAATAATTAAAAACTGGATGATGACATTTTCTGTTAAAGGTCCATCTCAGAAGGGGCTGAAAGACTTTTAAAAGCCAGAGGTCAAGGAAGGCCAAAACAAAGCAGTGTTCTCTGGGTACCACAAGATTGCTGCACAAAGCCTATACAACCCCAAACCAGTTTACATTGTAGCAGGGAGTGGGAGGGGGTCAGGAGCTCCCACCCCTGAGACTCTATGAACTTCTGGGAAAGGAAAGATCAGTTTTCTTTAAGGATGTAGCCCCTGATAGGTTGACCACAATCCAGTAAATTGCCCCATACCTATATGTACATAAGCAGCACAAATTGGACTCAATGGGTTGTTTTATAAGGGCAAACAAAGTTTGAAAAGGGGGTGTTGTAGAACAAGGCAGAC
This sequence comes from Rattus norvegicus, assembly GCF_021556685.1. Lineage (NCBI taxonomy): Eukaryota > Metazoa > Chordata > Mammalia > Rodentia > Muridae > Rattus > Rattus norvegicus. The sequence continues at coordinate 66,725,140 of NC_141554.1, forward strand.
TTGCAGAGGATGGTGGAGAGGTGAATATGATCAAAGTACATTGTACCAATGAAATTCACAAAGAATTTTTACATATGTATATAATATATAATAATAAATATATGTGTTTGTATATTTGGTTTTTTGAGACTGGGTTTCTCTTTGTAACAGCCCTGGCTGTCTTGGAACAAGTTCTGTAGACCAGGCTAGCCTCAAACTCACAGAGATCCACCTGCCTCTGTCTCCTAAGTGCTAGGATAAAAGATATGTGCCACCACTATGCAGCCCTAAAAATATTTTGAAATGTCTGTCAATAAGAAAATGGATCTAGGGGCTGGAAAGATAGCTCATCGTTTAAGAGCACTGACTAATTCTTCCTGAGGACCCAGGTTCAATTCCTAGCACCCCCATGGCAGCTCACAACTGTCTGTAATCCAAGATCTGACACCCTCACACAGACATACATACAGGCAAAACAGTGATGCATATAAAATAAAAAATAAAATTTGAAAAAGGAAAAGAAAATGGAGCCCAGCATACTGATGCATACCTTTAATCCCAGAATTCAGGGGGCAGAGGCAAGTAGATCTCTGTGAGTTTGAGGTCAGCATGGTCTACAGAGTCCAGGACAGCCAGGTGTACAGAGTGAGACCCTGTCTCAGAAAAAAAGAGAATAAAAAATAAAAAAAACAAAAAGAAAATAAAATAGACCTATAAGCTAAGTGTGATCTAATCATCCAGTAGCATGCTACACTTTAACATAAAATGATTGTTTACATACCCAGAAGGAAAAAAGCAATAACCATTACATTCAACAAAGGGAGCCAGACACATACCGTGTAATTCCATGTGCGTAATATCAAAAACAGGAAGCCAATCAGTAGCAATAGAAATCAGAGGATGTTGTCACTTCTAATGAGATGAGGAAATGGATACTGACAGGAAAAAGGCACAAAGACGTTCTGGAAGGTTAGGAATAGTCTATATTTGATCTGGCAGGTGGCTAAATCTGTGTGTGTGTGTGTGTGTGTGTGTGTGTGTTAATATTCAAAGCCAGGGATAGAAAGATAGCTCAATGGTTAAGAGTTCATACTGTTCTTACCAAGGACCTAGGTTTAGTTCCCTGTATACATGCAGGCAAAATATCCATACACATAAAGTCATTTAAGAAATAAACATCTGAGGGGCTAATGAGACAGCTTAGCAGTTAAAAATACTAGGTGCTCTGCCACAGGTCCTGCTTCAGTTCCCGTGGTGGTTCACAATTGTCTTTAACTGTAGTCTCATGGGGTCTGATGCCCTTTTCTGGTGTGCAGATGTACACCCATACATGCAGACAAAACACCCATATGCATACCTTTTAATAATAAATAATAAAATAAATAATTTTAAGAAAAGAAAAGAAACATCTGAATATTTCGAAAAGTTAGTTTAAAAGGAGACCTCCACAGATCCCCACCCCCCATAGTATGAGCCACAAGATTTTAGAGAACACTGTTGTTAAATATTGGCCTGATTCAAGGTGAATGTAATGTTAAAGGTCCCTAGTTCTGTTTCAAAACTATAATGATATTTCTTCAGAAGACACTCAGGATGCATTAAAAAAAAAAAAAAAAAGGAACGAGAGGTCTGGAGAGATGGCCCAGCAGTTAAGAGCACTGGCTGTTCTTCCAGAAGTCTCAATTCCCAGCAACCACATGGTGGCTCACAAGCATCTATAATGGGATCTGACGCCCTCTTCTGGCATGCAGGTGTACATGCAGATAGTGTGTGTGTGTGTGTGTGTGTGTGTGTGTGTGTGTGTGTATAATCTTTTTTTTTAATGTTTTAAAAATAGCCAGGCAGTAGTGGTACACATTTTTAATCTCAGGACTTAGGAGGCAGAGGCAGGCAGATCTCTGTAAGTTCCAGGCTAGCCTGGTCTACAGAGCAAGTTCCAGGACAGCTACAGCTACCCAGAGATAGCCTGCCTTGAAAAACCAAAAGGAAAAAAAGAAAAGAAAGATAAAACAAAAACAAAAACCAAAAACTAGCCCAGTGCTTCTTGTCTTTAATTCCAGCACACAGCAGGCAGAGAGGCTGGTGCAGATCTCTGAGTTTGAGGCCAGCATGAACTACAGAGTAAGTTCCAGAACAGCCAGGGATACATAGTGAGAGCCTGTCTCAAAAAAAAAAAGATAAATAAATTTTAAAATTTTAAGCATAACAAAAACCAAGAACTAGAAAGAAACAAAGAGGAAATTCCTGGTTATAGAAAGACACTTAGTGCATGGGACCATTGAAGTGGAAATCTTAAGGTTTCTTTGGAAAGTCAACTTGGAAGGTGTTTTGCTGGGGCAAACACATGAAGGAAGGTTTCGTTAAAGTGGACAGAGGTAAAAGATTCATGAAGGAACATTGTGCTGAAGCAGACACAAGAGAAAGGTTGTTCTGCTAAAGACAGCACGTGAAAGGACATGTGATGGAGGATTCTTTGCTAACAACACACATGTACACACATGTAGTGGTCTGCCTTACATTGCATAGTTGAGCTGCATTTGTCAGGACTCCATAGAGAGAAATGCACCAAACAAAAACAAAAACAAAAACAAAAAACAAAAACAAAAACAAAAACAAAACTTCTGGCGGTGTGCTGCAGTTTCTTGCTATTTCCATAGACTTGGGCTGATTAGCAGAGTGATGTCAGCTGAGACAGACACACTGCTGACGCATGACATGTGGAGGACACATGATGTTTGAAGGGTATAAACAGGACTCAACAGGCAGTGACAGGGACTGGGCTAAGCTTGCTTATAGAGCAGTGCTTGTGCAATGTTTGTTGGTCTTGCGTCTTCCGCTGCTAACCTGTGACTGAACCGCTGATTTCCAGACAGCACAGACAGGCGTTGTTCCAAAGAACCATTTCTAAACAGGTCCACTTCCCCCATAAACTTTCTTTTCCACTACCTCTGGTGGATGATAGGCTAGAAGGGAGGTTAAAGCATTTAAGAACCATCATTAAAAATAGGTTTTTTGGGGGCTGGGGATTTGGCTCAGTGGTAGAGCGCTTACCTAGGAAGTGCAAGGCCCTGGGTTTGGACCCCAGCTCCGAAAAAAAAAATAGGTTTTTTGAAGAAAAAAAAAAGAAGAAGAAGAAAAATAGGTTTTTTAGGGGCTGGAGAGATGGCTCAGTGGTTAAGAGCACTGACTGCTCTTCCAGAGGTCCTGAGTTCAAATCCCAGCAACCACATGGTGGCTCACAACTGAATGTAACAGAATCAGATGCCCTCTTCTGGTGTGTCTGAAGACAGCTAGAATGTACTCACATACATTAAATAAACAAATCTTTTAAAAATAGATTTTTAGGGGCTGGGGATTTAGCTCAGTGGTAGAGCGCTTGCCTAGCAAGCACAAGGCCCTGGGTTCGGTCCCCAGCTCCGAAAAAAAATAGATTTTTTAAAAAACTAAAGTTATAGACCATAGAGACCAGGACCCAGGAGATAATGAAGTCTAGAATTTCAGACACATAGGGGAAATTCCAATGGAGGAATAAGAAGCCAGCACTCTGATTCACAGCCCCTGACACAGTGAGTTAATGTTCTACCTGCTAAGCTCTTGTATAACAGGCTGGAAGGTTCTCCAGCCAGAAACAAACCTCACACGTGTGACAAAGGAAAAGAGAGATGTTGGCAAAGCAACCACCAGAAATACATTTCATATGAGCTCCTGGTCCCAAATTATGATGTTCCCCTGAGCCACTGAAATTTGTCCTGGGCATAGCGATGTCCAGGGATGTCCTGGGTTGAAGCATAACCAATGGTTCAGGATATTTGATCATACTATGAACCCTAACACTGTGTTATTTACTAAAAAAAAAAAAGCCTTGTTGTGGTGAGGCTCAGGCCTAGTACACACCTCTTATCCAAGAGCTTTCTATGTATTGCAAACAAGTGTTTGTAGGATGGCTCGGCCCTAGCATATCCTTTTAATCCAAGAGCTAAATAAAGTCAACGTTAAGAGGTGGAGCAAGCAACTAAGCTGACAGGGGATGAACATAGTTCAGCAGAAAGGGGGGTCTTTGAGTTAAAGTGTATTTAAGACAGCATGGAGAAAGAGGAGTTTTTTTCCCTTCTAGGACACCAGTGGAGTAGGTAGGTCAGCTGGGTGTTTTCTCTGCTTCTCTGAGCTAGCAGGCTTTCGCCACAGTGTCTGGCTCCTGAGTCTTCATTAGTGAAATTGAATGGCTGGGATTTCTGGATTGTTTGTTTGTTTATCATTTTTATTATTTTTTTTTACTTATTCATTTTGTATCCGGCTCACTGCCCCCTTCCTGGTCAGCCCCTCCCCCAATTTCCCCATCCCCCTTCCCCTTCTCCTCTGAGCAGATAGGGGCTTCCTGGGTATCCCCGCAACCTGGCACATCAAGTCTCTGTGACACTAGACACTTCATCTCCTACTGAGGCCAGACAAGGCAGCCCAGCTAGAACACATCCCCCATATAGGCAACAGCTTTGGGGATAGCCCCTACTCTAGTTCTGGATCCATGTGAAAACCAAGCTGCACATCTGCTACATATGTGTGGGGAGGCCTAGGTCCAGCCTGTGTATGCTCTTTGATTGGTGGTTCAGTCTCTGAGAGCCAAAAGGGTCCAAATTAGGCGATTCTGTTGGACTTCCTGTGGAGTTCTTATCCCCTTCCGGGCTACAGTCCTTTATCTTACTCTTCCACAAGGGTCCCCAAGCTCTATCCACTATTTGGCTGTGGTTGTCTGCATTGGTCTGAGTCAGATGGTGAGTGGACCCTCTCAGAGGACAGCCATGCTAGATTCCTGTCCCAGGAAACCACTTCTAGCCATACACCCAAAAGATGCTCCACCATTCCACAAAGACACTGGCTCAGCTACGCTTATAGCAGCTTTTTTTGTAGTATCCAATAGCCAGAGATAACCTAGATATCCCTCAACTAAAGAATGGATAAAGAAAATGTGGTACATCTACACAATGGAATACTATTCAGCTATTAAAAGCAAAGACATCACAAATTTTACAGGCAAGAGAATAGAACTTGGGACTATCATCCTGAGTGAGGTAACCCAGTCGTAAAAGAAGACGCATAGTATGTACTCACTGATAAGTGTATATTAGCCACAAAATACAGGATACCCATGCTGCACTCCACAGACCCAAGAAGGCTGGACAGGAAGGAGGGAACGAGGAAGGATGCTTGAGTTTCACTTGGAAATGGGAATGGAATGGCCGTGAAGGCAGATGGAGGGAGGGAAGTGGGTGCGAGACAGGATCCGGAGGGGAGTGGGGGGGGGGTTCAGAGTGGGGTATGGGGAGGGGCAGAGGAGATGGCTGGATGGCCATGAGAATGAATGGAAATCTGCAACTGATGGAGTGGAGGCATCTCCAGGAAGAGACAGAATCAATGGGGCTGTCCTTAGCTGTGACTCACAGCACTGGAGATATGAAAAGGCCACTTCATGTAGCCAGGCAGGAACCCCAGTGGAGCAATAGTGGCCCTAACCCACCAACAAAATTTTGACCCAAAACTTATCCTGTCTACAAGAAATGCAGAGACGGGAGAGAACGTTCAACCAATAACTGGCCCAACTTGAGACTCATCCCATGGGCAAGCACCAGTCCCTGACACTATTAATGATACTCCTGTTAGGCTTGAAGACTGGATTTTTGTTTCTTAAAACAACAAACTACTTTCCGGAGAGGAAGGAAATGAGAAAGGGAGGGAGGGAGGAAGGGAGGAGTGGAGCAGGCTTCTTATGTTAAATGAACACTCAGCAAGTTACAAAGGCCTCGGTGAAACTGACCACAACCAAAGAAAGGCAATGAACCCAACATGTATAAGAATTTATATAAAAGAAACTTAGAATGATAGAGCATTGTAGAAAAAGATTTAAAACAAGTGCATTAAAAATTAACAAACTCGGGGAGTGGAAAGATGGTGGAGTGGTTAAGAGCACTGACTGCAGGGGCTGGGGATTTAGCTCAGTGGTAGAGCGCTTACCTAGGAAGCGCAAGGCCCTGGGTTCGGTCCCCAGCTCCGAAAAAAAGAACCAAAAAAAAAAAAAAAAAAAAAGCACTGACTGCTCTTCTAAAGGTTCTGAGCTCAATTCCCAGCAGCCACATGGTGGCTCACAACCATCTGATCTGATGCTGTCTTTTGGCATACAGGTATACACGCAGATAGAGCCTCATATACATACAATAAATAAATAAATATACCTTAAAAATTAACAAATCAAATCAGGTAGTTATGGTTTAAGAATAGGAGAAAAGCTTAGAATGTCATAATTACTTATTTTTGTTTTATGTATGTCTTTGCTTACATATATATCTGTGTGCCATGAACATGTATGATGCCCACAGAGGTCAGAAGAGGGAGTTGTCTCCCATGTAACTGGAGTTACAGATAGATGTGAGCCACCACGTGGGTGCTGGGAACTAAACCTGAGTCTTCTGCAAGAGGAGTAAGAGCTTTTAACCACTGAGGCATCTCTCCAGCCCCAATTTGGAAAAAATGTTTAAAGTTACTAGATTATTTTTAGATTCTACAAAAGAAACATCACTCTAGACATATCCAGTAAGAGCCCAAAAAATGTGTGTGGAGTTTTTGTGGGTTTTTTTTCATGTTTCTTGGTTTAATTTTTGGAGGGAGAAGGGATTAAAACAGATCTCTTCTTGTAGCCATGATTGTTTGGAACTTGCTATATAAACCAAGTTGGCCTCAAACTCACTGAGATCTGCTTACTTCTGCTTCTGGAATGCTGGGATTAAAGGCATAAGCCAACCATACACGGATAACAAGTGCAAATTTAGACAAGGAACTTAGTACACAGGTGATAGAGAAGCTTAGATGGTAAGGCATCCCAGAAATTAAATACAGCAGGAAGCTGCTGCCACCCTTATGGTCAAGGAGACAAATGAAGGAGGGTATGTTACTAGAATCCAGCACTTATTGATGTCTGATATGAGCTACAAGCAACTGCAGGTTGAAAATAGCTTTTGCAAGGACTGGAGAGATAGCTCAGAGGTTAAGAGCACTGGCAGCTCTTCCAAAGGTCCTGAGTTCAATTCCCAGTAACCACGTGGTGACTCACAACCAATTGTAATGGGATCTGATGCCTTCTTCTGACATGCAGACATACATGTAAGCAGAACACTGTATGCATAATAAAAAAAGTCTTAAAAAAAAAAAGAAAAGGGTTGGGGATTTAGCTCAGTGGTAGAGCACTTGCCTAGCAAGCGCAAGGCCCTGGGTTCGGTCCCCAGCTCCGAAAAAAAAAAAAAAGAAAGAAAAAAAAAGAAAATAGCTTTTGCAAAAGGGTGCCTCTGAATTAAATGTGCATAGGCTTGATGCTATAAGCTAAACAATATAGCATAACACAGATTTACATAGCATTTGCATTGCATTAAGTATTCTGAGAAATATAGAGATGACTTAAAGTATCTATAAGAGTGTATAGACTGTAGCTTGGTTGGTAACATGTTTGTCTAGCAAGCATAAAGCCCTAAGAACAATTTCTAGCACTCCATAGACTAAATGATAATATTGGCTTGTAATCATAAACATCTATAATGAGATATGGTGCCTTCTTGTGGTGTGCAAGCATACATTCAGGCAGAACATCGTATACATTTTATATAAATACAATATATATATATAATATTATATATATAATAATGTATATATAGAGAGAAGGGGGAGCTTAGGAATTGTGTCCTTGTTGGGTAGAACATGACACTGGAGGTGGACTTTGAGAGTGGACTTTTGAGAATTTAAACACTTGAGCTGGCCACCCATGGTTGTGCACACCTTTAATCCCAGCACTCAGGAGGCACATGCAGATGGATCTCTGTGAGTCTGAGGCCAGCCTGGTCTAAGTAGTGAGTTCCAGGGCAGCCAAGAAATACACAAAGAAACCTTGTCTCAAAAAAAAAATTAATAAATGGGCCTGCAGAGATGGCTCAGCGATTAAGAGCACTAACTGCCATTACAAGTCTCCCAACCAAAAAGAGCCCAGGTCCAGACGGGTTTAGTGCAGAATTCTATCAGACCTTCATAGAAGACCTCATACCAATATTATCCAAACTATTCCACAAAATTGAAACAGATGGAGCACTACCGAATTCCTTCTACGAAGCCACAATTACTCTTATACCTAAACCACACAAAGACACAACAAAGAAAGAGAACTTCAGACCAATTTCCCTTATGAATATCGACGCAAAAATACTCAATAAAATTCTGGCAAACCGAATCCAAGAGCACATCAAAACAATCATCCACCATGATCAGGTAGGCTTCATCCCAGGCATGCAGGGATGGTTTAATATACGGAAAACCATCAACGTGATCCATTATATAAACAAACTGAAAGATAAAAACCACATGATCATCTCATTAGATGCTGAGACAGCATTTGACAAAATTCAACACCCCTTCATGATAAAAGTCCTGGAAAGAATAGGAATTCAAGGCCCATACCTAAACATAGTAAAAGCCATATACAGCAAACCAGTCGCTAACATTAAATTAAATGGAGAGAAACTTGAAGCAAACCCCCTAAAATCAGGGACTAGACAAGGCTGCCCACTCTCTCCCTACTTATTCAATATAGTTCTTGAAGTTCTAGCCAGAGCAATCAGACAACAAAAGGAGGTCAAGGGGATACAGATCGGAAAAGAAGAAGTCAAAATATCACTATTTGCAGATGATATGATAGTATATTTAAGTGATCCCAAAAGTTCCACCAGAGAACTACTAAAGCTGATAAACAACTTCAGCAAAGTGGCTGGGTATAAAATTAACTCAAATAAATCAGTTGCCTTCCTCTATACAAAAGAGAAACAAGCCGAGAAAGAAATTAGGGAAACGACACCCTTCATAATAGACCCAAATAATATAAAGTACCTCGGTGTGACTTTAACCAAGCAAGTAAAAGATCTGTACAATAAGAACTTCAAGACACTGAAGAAAGAAATTGAAGAAGACCTCAGAAGATGGAAAGATCTCCCATGCTCATGGATTGGCAGGATTAATATAGTAAAAATGGCCATTTTACCAAAAGCGATCTACAGATTCAATGAAATCCCCATCAAAATACCAATCCAATTCTTCAGAGAGTTAGACAGAACAATTTGCAAATTCATCTGGAATAACAAAAAACCCAGGATAGCTAAAACTATCCTCAACAATAAAAGGACTTCCAGGGGAATCACTATCCCTGAACTCAAGCAGTATTACAGAGCAATAGTGATAAAAACTGCATGGTATTGGTACAGAGACAGACAGATAGACCAATGGAACAGAATTGAAGACCCAGAAATGAACCCACACACCTATGGTCACTTGATTTTTGACAAATGAGCCAAAACCATCCAATGGAAAAAAGATAGCATTTTCAGCAAATGGTGCTGGTTCAACTGGAGGTCAACATGTAGAAGAATGCAGATAGATCCATGCTTATCACCCTGTACAAAGCTTAAGTCCAAGTGGATCAAGGACCTCCACATCAAACCAGATACATTCAAACTAATAGAAGAAAAATTGGGGAAGCATCTCGAACACATGGGCACTGGAGAAAATTTCCTGAACAAAACATCAATGGCTTATGCTCTAAGATCAAGAATCGACAAATGGAGGGGTTGGGGATTTAGCTCAGTGGTAGAGCGCTTGCCTAGGAAGCGTAAGGCCCTGGGTTCTGTCCCCAGCTCCGAAAAAAAGAACCCAAAAAAAGAAAAAAAAAAGAATCGACAAATGGGATCTCATAAGATCTTTACCAATCCTACAACTGATAGAAGGCTAATATCCAAAATATACAAAGAACTCATGAAGTTAGACTGCAGAGAGACAAATAACCCGATTAAAAAATGGGGTTCAGAGCTAAACAAAGAATTCACAGCTGAGGAATGCCGAATGGCTGAGAAACATCTAAAGAAATGTTCAACATCTTTAGTCATAGGAAAATGCAAATCAAAACAACCCTGAGATTCCACCTCACACCAGTCAGAATGGCTAAGATCAAAAACTCAGGTGACGTGCTCGCTTCGGCAGCACATATACTAAAAAACTCAGGTGACAGCAGATGCTGGTAAGGATGTGGAGAAAGAGGAACACTCCTCCATTGTTGGTGGGATTGCAGATTGGTACAACCATTCTGGAAATCAGTCTGGAGGTTCCTCAGAAAATTGGACATTGAACTGCCTGAGGACCCAGCTATACCTCTCTTGGGCTTATACCCAAAAGATGCCCCAACATACAACAAAGACACATGCTCCACTACGCTCCTAGCAGCCTTATTTATAATAGCCAAAAGCTGGAAAGAACCCAAATGCTCTTCAACAGAGGAATGGATACAGAAAATGGTACATCTACACAATGGAATACTACTCAGCTATCAAAAACAATGACTTTATGATATTCATAGGCAAATAGATGGAACTGGAGAATATCATCCTGAGTGAGGTAACCCAATCACAGAAAAACACACATGGTATGCACTCATTGATAAGTGGATATTAGCCCAAATGCTTGAATTGCCCTAGATGCACAGAACACATTGAAACTCAAGAGGGATGACCAAAATGTGAATGCTTCACTCCTTCTTCAAAAGGGGAACAAGAATACCCTTGGCAGGGAATAGGGAGGCAAAGTTTAAAACAGAGGCAGAAGGAACACCCATTCAGAACCTGCCCCACATGTGGCCCATACATATACAGCCACCAAACTAGATAAGATGGATGAAGCAAAGAAGTGCAGGCCGACAGGAACAGGATGTATATCTCTCTTAAGAGACATAGCAGGAATTAGGCAAATACATTGGCGAATGCTTCAGCAAACCACTGAACTGAGAACGGGACCCCCGTTGAAGGAATCAGAGAAAGGACAGAAAGAGCTGAAGGGGCTCGAGACCCCGTATGAACAACAATGCCAACCAATCAGAGCTTCCAGGGACTAAGCCACTACCCAAAGATTATACATGGACTGACTCTGGGCTCCAACTGCATAGGTAGCAATGAATAGCCTAGTAAGAGCACCAGTGGAAGGGGAAGCCCTTGGTCCTGCCAAGGCGGGACCCCCAGTGAACAGGATTCTTGGGGGGAGGACGGTAATGGGGGTAGGATGGGGAGGGGAAAACCCATATAGAAGGGGAGGGAGAGGGGTTAGGGGGAAGTTGGTCCGGAAACCTGGAAAGGGAATAACATTTGAAATGTAAATAAGAAATACCCAATTTAATAAAGATGAAAAAAAAAAAAGAGCACTGACCTCTCTTCCAGAGGTCCTAAGTTCAATTCCCAGCAACCACATGGTGGCTCACAACCATCTGTAATGGGATCCGATGCCCTCTTCTGGTGTGTCTGAAGACAGCTACAGTGTATTTGTATACATAAAATAAATAAATAAATCTAAAAAAGAAACACGTTTTTAAAAAATAATAAATAAAATAGATTGTAATAAACACCTGAGCTATTTTAATTCATACTGTGTTTCATGCTTCTGGTTGACAATGTGAGCTGTAAGCTTCTGTTCCAGCCACTCTGCTGCTGCTTCTGCCAAGCTTCCCTACCATAATAGACTCTACTCCCTGGAATCATACCCCTGAACAAATTCCTTATAAGTAGCTTAGCTAATGGTGTTTTATTGCAGAAATAGAAAGCAAACTAATACAGAACTCAAACATCCATGGGTTTTAATATCCAAGGAGGCCCTGAAACGAATGCCCCATGGTTACTGAAAAACACTGTAATAACACAATAATATCCTATGGAGTTGAGTGCACATGCCTACAGAGGTATATAGTTGGGAGAAGGAGTTAGAAATAGAATGCTGTAGGGTCCTTGGATTGTCTGAAAAGCACACAAAGATGCCAGTTAACATTAGACTTTAGGAAATCAAATATACACGTTGTAATCTCTAGTTCACCACTACAAACCAGCAGTCTTACTCCTGGGTACACACCTAAGAGAAATGTGTTAACATTTGCACCAAAAGAAAAATGCAAGAACACTCATAGCAGCTGCATTGACGACAGCCCCAGAGGTCGGTAACTTGCAATGTGCTCAAGAAATGGAAGAAAAGCCAGCCAAGGCGCTCCAGAGAATCTCTGCAGCTGGTAAAACTGGACAGTTCCTCCCTCCCAGCACTGCCTTGGGAATGAATAGACTTGCTTCACTCCGTTTAGGATTAAAAGATTAAAAGTTCCAGAAGAATGAGTCACCCTCACATACTTTAGGCAACATGCTGGCACCTTGGCTCTGTTGCAGAGATTAGAGGAAGAATCTGCCAGATGGCGCCTTCAGGGGCCTCTTTGGTTTCTGTAGTGGGAGTTCTGCCAGATTCTGGATTTATCATTCCACTGAGACTGCACACACCCTGGGAACTGCCCAGAAGCTATCCTGCCTATTAGGAAGGATGAATGAATGAATGAATGAATGAATGAATGAATGAATGTTAAACACTAACTCCTTCTCCCACAAAACTCTATCATTTCAAGTCTGTCTTATCATGTACACATGTCCAAGAAGTCTGTTGTTTAAAGTGATGTGATTTTTCCCCTAGCAACATAAAATAGATGTGTTTCTCAACATTTCCCCAGTTTCTACATCTAGCTCCAAGATAAAGATCTGTTTGGATCTGATCTGTTCCCCTAATTCCATCACAATGCTGTAACCAAAGTCCACGCAGTGAGTTTATCCATCTTTATCTATATCAAGGAAGGGGAGCCAAGATGATGAGAATGGTTTTTTAAACACAAAAGTATACATATTTGAGGGATTTTTAAGGCTCAACTAGAGCCTTTATTTTTGTAGCTTGCTATCTAAGATCCAATCCTAAATTCTATTAACTTGCAGATGTGGGGTGTCAATAACCCTAATCATCTCTGAAGGCCTATGTCCTTCATGTCCTGTCTGGCCAAACATCTCGTAGTTTTTCAAGTAGATGGACACCTCACCCCCACCCCTGACATCCAGCCCCATCCTCAACAGATTTTTGCATCATCCAGCGACAGGGCTCTACCTTTTACTTGGCCCTTGTGCTCTCAAATTGCTGGCCTACTAGATAAACCCAGTGACTCCTGTTGGATTAATGGTCTGGCTGAAACCAGCAGCTAGCTCTTCATCACCCCAGAGGGAGAGTCAAGCTGCGTGTAAGCTCAGGTTCTCACAAGCTGTCCCAGCGCTATCAACACTAGGCAGCTGATGTTCTCAGAATGGGCATGGGACTTCCCTGAGTACTTGGCACTGTAGTTGAAATCCCACTCCCTGCTCCCCACCCTCACACAGACACACTTGAACTCCTCTCACAGGGGCCCTATAGAGAAGAAGAGGACACGCCAGGGGGATAGTGAGCTAAAAACAAGAAATCATATCTTACCTACTAGACTGGAAAATTTTGACATCCCAGCAAGGCTTAAAACTATCAGGCACTTTTGCTATGGCCATTTTGGTGAGCAACTTGACAGTATGTGTAAGACTTTAAAATGTACATATTCTATGATTGAAGGTGTCTGCCCTAGGAAAACACGAACAGAGAGGTCAGATGTGTTCAACTGAAGCATTGGGGAGAATGAGGAGAATCTAGAAACACCCTAAAGGTCACCAGTAGGAAAACAACATGTACGGTTCTCACTCGAAAGTAAGATAGTAGTATGTTTGCAATCCCTGAGTTTTGTAACCTAATCTCCAAATGGACATCTCATGATTTCTGTCATACGCTGTTCAAAACCAGATGAGATGATTAAATGGGGGGGGGGGAGCAACAAGTGAAAAACGTGAAGCTTATGGCAAGAAGGGATCATATTTGCAAAAATAAACACATGCATTTGCTTTGGGTGTGGAAAGATTGACTCCAAATTCATAAGAGCAGACAAGAGAGGTGGGAAGAAGTGGGCCCTAGATCAGGTTACTGTCAAAGAGGACTCTATTTATAGCACACTTATTTCATAAAGAGAATGTGTTTGTGTTATACTCTTACAAGTACAAATTGATCTAAAAATAATGTGTGCTGCTCTGGAAAGCATGCTCAACAGAAAATGTTCATTCGCACAATGTATGATAATAATTAGTCTGTTTATTTTTTCAAATTTATTCATTTATTTTATGTAGGGGAGTACACAGTAGCTGTCTTCAGATACACCAGAAGAGGGTATGGGATCCCATTACAGATGGTTGTGAGCCACCATGTGGTTGTTGGGATTTGAACTCAGGACCTCTGGAAGAGTAGTCAGTGCTCTTAATCACTGAGCCATCTCTTCAGAACTAGGCTGATTATTTAGAAAGTGTTTTGAGAGAGAGTAATTAGCTCCGATTGGCCTAGCACTCGCTAATATAGCTTAAACTCACAAGCTCTCACAAACTAATATGGTCTCAAACTCACAAGCCCTCCTGTCTCAGCCTCCCACGTCCTTGTATTTTAGGCATGTACTACCAGGTTAGCTAGGCTTACCTTCTGTAATAGACTCTTCACAGGGACACGGACTGTGAATGGCACCAGAAGCTTCTAGAATTTGTCCTCTTGAAAGGCTAAGTCCAACAAGTTCCCTTAAATATGCAAATGCAATGAAAAAATCTTTCCTGATGTTTATGAAGTCAAATTCAAATGGGAAACTCCTGGAGGGCTTGAAATTTTTTGTCTAAGTAAGTGATCTGATAGTCATCCCTGGATTAGCTATTCATATTAACTGCACAAGACATAATTCTAAAATGTAATGGAACAAAACAATACAATATTCTCAGTTTCTGTGACTCAAGTATCAAGATCTCTCACTGCATGGTATTGGCAAGGCCTACAGTCTCATCCAAAGGCATCATGGGGGAAAGTTCCAAGTGCACTCATAGAGTTGGATAGTGGCTGGATAGTGTTTCTCAGAAGCCACTGGACTCAGGGCCTTAGTTCCCCAAAAGCCTCAGTTTCTCATGGATTGATGAGCAGATCTGGCCATTCTCAGCCATGGAGAGCTCCACAATGTAGGTGGCAATGGGGCAGCAAACCCCACTCAAAACAAGCAAGCAAGGGACAATTCATGAGCCAGACCAAAGTCCTCACATTTTTGTTGTAATCAAACCTCAGAAAGGATGTCACATGACTTTTATCATGTTGTGGTTCCTTAGAAGCAAGTTACTAGTCTAGTTTACACTGCAGGCCTTACAGAGATCACTGGAATTCAGTTGAGAAACTTCTTGCCAGTTGAGAATGCTATACTCTCTGCTTATACTGCTAAAATAGAGCCTGTGGGATGGGGAGAAGGGGATGGCCTATGAATAGTGGAAACAGTAGCACCCAAAAGCACCCGAAAGAGAATTCCTGGTGCTGCTAGAGAAAATACTAGTTAATCCCCCAGAAGGCATCCTCCTTGTGAGCTAATAGCTGTCTCTTCAGAAGCAGCAGGGCCCTGAGTATAAAATCACCCAGCACTAAACATTCGAGTCAATGGGAATTACCAGATTCAGTGCTGATGATTAATTTGCAAAAAAGATACACTTCCACTGCCATTCTGAGTGGCTTGTATGATTTTCTTTTCTAAATAGTCATTGATTTGGACATAGTGACAAATTATATCATAATAACATGTACATATTTTGCACAATCCTGTATTACCAAGAGAGCAGTAATTTTAAAGGAAAAGCTCTCTCAGGCAACATCACCATTGATATATTAAAAAATATTGTGGGCTGCCTTGAAGTTCTAGCCAGAGCAATCAGACAACAAAAGGAGGTCAAGGGGATACAGATTGGAAACAAAGAAGTCAAAATATCACTATTTGCAGCTGATATGATAGTATATTTAAGTGATCCCAAAAGTTCCACCAGAGAACTACTAAAGCTGATAAACAACTTCAGTAAAGTGGCTGGGTATAAAATTAACTCAAATAAATCAGTAGCCTTCCTCTACACAAAAGAGAAACAAGCCGAGAAAGAAATTAGGGAAACGACACCCTTCATAATAGACCCAAATAATATAAAGTACCTCGGTGTGACTTTAACCAAGCAAGTAAAAGATCTGTACAATAAGAACTTCAAGACTCTGAAGAAAGAAATTGAAGAAGACCTCAGAAGATGGAAAGATCTCCCATGCTCATGGATTGGCAGGATAGTAAAAATGGCCATTTTACCAAAAGCGATCTACAGATTCAATGCAATCCCCATCAAAATACCAATCCAATTCTTCAAAGAGTTAGACAGAACAATTTGCAAATTCATCTGGAATAACAAAAAACCCAGGATAGCTAAAACTATCCTCAACAATAAAAGGACTTCAGGGGGAATCACTATCCCTGAACTCAAGCAGTATTACAGAGCAATAGTGATAAAAACTGCATGGTATTGGTACAGAGACAGACAGATAGACCAATGGAACAGAATTGAAGACCCAGAAATGAACCCACACACCTATGGGCACTTGATTTTTGGCAAATGAGCCAAAACTATCAAATGGAAAAAAGATAGCATTTTCAGCAAATGGTGCTAGTTCAACTGGAGGTCAACATGTAGAAGAATGCAGATCGATCCATGCTTATCACCCGGTACGAAGCTTAAGTCCAAGTGGATCAAGGACCTCCACATCAAACCAGATACACTCAAACTAATAGAAGAAAAACTAGGGAAGCATCTGGAACACATGGGCACTGGAAAAAATTTCCTGAACAAAACACCAATGGCTTATGCTCTAAGATCAAGAATCGACAAATGGGATCTCATAAAACTGCAAAGCTTCTGTAAGGCAAAGGACACTGTGGTTAGGACAAAACGGCAACCAACAGATTGGGAAAAGATCTTTACCAATCCTACAACAGATAGAGGCCTTATATCCAAAATATACAAAGAACTCAAGAAGTTAGACCGCAGGGAGACAAATAACCCTCTTAAAAATGGGGTTCAGGGGCTGGAGAGATGGCTCAGCGGTTAAGAGCACCCGACTGCTCTTCCAGAGGTCATGAGTTCAATTCCCAGCAACCACATGGTGGCTCACAACCATCTGTAAAGAGATCCGATGCCCTCTTCTGGTGTATCTGAAGACAGCTACAGTGTACTTATATATAATAAATAAATAAATCTTTAAAAGAATGGGGTTCAGAGCTAAACAAAGAATTCACAGCTGAGGAATGTCGAATGGCTGAGAAACACCTAAAGAAATGTTCAACATCTTTAGTCATAAGGGAAATGCAAATCAAAACAACCCTGAGATTTCACCTCACACCACCGAGAGTGGCTAAGATCAAAAACTCAGGTGACAGCAGATGCTGGCGAGGATGCGGAGAAAGAGGAACACTCCTCCATTGTTGGTGGGATTGCAGACTGGTACAACCATTCTGGAAATCAGTCTGGAGGTTCCTCAGAAAATTGGACATTGAACTGCCTGAGGATCCAGCTATACCTCTCTTGGGCATATACCCAAAAGATGCCCCAACATATAAAAAAGACACATGCTCCACTATGTTCATCGCAGCCTTATTTATAATAGCCAGAAGCTGGAAAGAACCCAGATGCCCTTCAACAGAGGAATGGATACAGAAAATGTGGTACATCTACACAATGGAATATTACTCTGCTATCAAAAACAATGACTTTATGAAATTCGTAGGCAAATGGTTGGGACTGGAAAATATCATCCTGAGTGAGGTAACCCAATCACAGAAAAACACACATGGTATGCACTCATTGATAAGTGGCTATTAGCCCAAATGCTTGAATTACCCTAGATGCCTAGAACAAATGAAACTCAAGACTGATGATCAAAATGTGAATGCTTCACTCCTTCTTTAAAAGGGGAACAAGAATACCCTTGGCAGGGAATAGAGAGGCAAAGATTAAAACAGACACAGAAGGAACACCCATTCAGAGCCTGCCCCACATGTGGCCCATACATATACAGCCACCCAATTAGACAAGATGGATGAAGCAAAGAAGTGCAGGCCGACAGGAGCCGGATGTAGATCTCTCCTGAGAGACACAGCCAGAATACAGCAAATACAGAGGCGAATGCCAGCAGCAAACCACTGAACTGAGAACAGGACCCCCGTTGAAGGAATCAGAGAAAGAACTGGAAGAGCTTGAAGGGGCTCGAGACCCCATATGTACAACAATGCCAAGCAACCAGAGCTTCCAGGGACTAAGCCACTACCTAAAGACTATACATGGACTGACCCTGGACTCTGACCTCATAGGTAGCATTGAATATCCTAGTAAGAGCACCAGTGGAAGGGGAAGCCCTGGGTCCTGCCAAGACTGAACCCCCAGTGAACGTGATTGTTGGGGGGAGGGCGGCAATGGGGGAGGGTGGGGAGGGGAACACCCATAAGGAAGGGGAGGGGGAGGGATTAGGGGGATGTTTGCCCAGAAACCGGGAAAGGGAATAACACTCGAAATGTATATAAGAAATACTCAAGTTAATAAAAAAAAAATATTGTGGGCTGGAGAGATGGCTCAGTGGTTAAGAGCACTCACTGCTCTTCCAGAGTCCTGAGTTCAAATCCCAGCAACCACATGGTGGCTCACAACCATCTGTGATGAGATCTGATGCCCTCTTCTGGTGTGTCTGAAGACAGCTACAGTGTACTTATATACATAAAGTAAATAAATAAAATCTTTTAAAAAAATATTGTAATAAAATACTTGTGAAGGTTTGTATATGCTTGGCCCAGGGAGTGGACCTATTAGGAGGTGTGGCCTTGTTGGAGTAGGTGAGTCACTGTGGGTGTGGACTTTAAGACCCTTGTCCTAGCTGCCTGGAAGTTAGTGTTCTGCTAGCAGCCTTCAGATGAAGATGTAGAACTCTCAGCTCCTCCTGCACCATGCCTGCCTAGGTGCAGCCATGTTCCTGCCTTGATGATAATGGGCTGAACCTCTGAACCTGTAAGCCAGCCCCAATTAAATGTTGTTTTTATATGAGTTTCCTTGGTCATGGTGTCCATTCACAGCAGTAAAACCCTAAGACAATGCTATAGTTCCCCGCCATGGGTGGACCATTCACAATGTCTCAGCTGCCAACTTTTAACCCTTTCTTCCTATTGTAAATTAAAATATCTAAGCAGTTATAAATATCAAACACCATCTAAAGGTCCTTTTTCATAAAGAATGTGACACATTAGTGGGCCAGGAAATCAGTTTGGTAGGTTGTGCTATAGGTTTTATATCACACTGAAATTATATATATAATAAATATAAATAATTGCAAATGTACCATTTTAAGTCACAATTCAATGGCATTATGTATATTCCAACTGTTCTTTAATCATTCTGCATATTTTAAGTGTACTTCGCCATCACTATTACTGTTTTCAGAGCATTCTCATTCTCCCAAACAGAAACTGTGGCTTAAGCAAAAACTTCCTGTTATCCCTTCCTCCTGGCCCTAGCCTGGAATATCCTCCTTTTGGGGGGGGGGTTGTTATTGTGAGGTTCTGTTATGATAGGGTTTTACTCTATACCCTAGGGCTAAATTTCCGTGTGGTCCAAGTTGGCCTTTAACTCCTTGCAATCCTCTTGCTCAGGCTTCGCAGCACTGTAACCCTAGGTGTGCCCCACCACCATGACTTGCCCCTGGTGATCGCTAATCTATTTTCTGTCTCCGTTTCATGTAATTAGAACAATGCTATTTGTCCTTTCTCACATCTGGCTTATTTCACTCAGCAGAACTTTTCAAGGTTAATTTGTGTTGAAAAATATACCAGGAGCTCATTATTAATAATATTCCACCATAAGGAAAGATCCCATTTTTTAATCCATTCTATTTTTTCAACATTTGAATTATGTTGAAATATGTAGAAACGCTATTGTGAGTAATGTTGTCATCAACGTTAATGTGCAAATATCTATTTGGGCCCCGGCTACAATTCTTTGGCATTCTCTATCTACCAATAGAATCACTGGATCATGTGGCAATTCTATGTTTAACTTTTTAGAGCCGTGTAACTGCTTTCCACAGCAGCTGCTCTGTTTTACATTCTTACCAGCAGTGCCTGGGGGTTCTAATTTCTCCACCTCCTTCCAAACACTTGTTATCTCCCATGCTCGGGATGATGGTCATCCTGAAGAGTATAAAGTGGGGTCTCATTGTGCTTTTGATTTGCATTTTTTAATGACTGACAATATTGTGCATCTGTCCATGTGCCTGTTGGCCATTTATATATCACCTTTAGAAAATGTCCATTTAAGTCTTTGCCGGTTTTTAAATTGGACTTGTTTGTCATTGAATTCTTACTTTTGTTCCTTCTTTTTTTATTCAAGAAAAATTTTTCATGCACTATATTCTGATCACAGTTTCGCATCCCCCAACTCCTCTCAGATCATGGATTAGGGAGGATGGAGAGGATCTAAGAGTTGAGTTCTTTCTATATCCTGTATGTTAATTCTCAGCAGATCTATGATTTACAAATATTTTTCTCATTTTGTGAAGTTCTCTCTCTCTCTCTCTCTCTCTCTCTCTCTCTCTCTCTCTCTCTCTCTCTCTCTGATACAGTCAGTCTGACCTCAAACTTTCAGTGTCATAGAATGACTTTGAACTTCTGAACCTGGGAAGATAGGGGTTGAACCCAGGGATGCGCATATGTTAGGAAAACACTCTACCAACTGAGCTGTACAGCACCGACCTTTCAGTCTTCATGGTGTCCTTTTCACAATAAGCGTTCAGTTCTATTCAGTCCGGTTTACCTATTTCTTCTTTCTTCCCTGGGTTTTTTTGTGTCACATTGAAACAAACAGGTGACTTAATGAAACCCAATGGAAAATTCTCAGTTGGCCACTCAGGATAAACATTAATGAAGTTCTTTTCCGTTATATGTATTTGAATGTGTGCATAGAATATGTGTTCATGATGAACTTCAGTTGTTCTGATAGGTCACAGTCAAAAGTGTGTGAAGTCCATTGATGCACTGTAATTCCCTACCGCATACTTGAATATTCTACACACACACACACACACACACAACCATAAAAGTTTGTATTGGCAGGGAGCTCATTTCCTTTTGAGGCAGCCTCCTGGCATTCCAATAAAAATTGCAAACTGGTCTGACACACCTACGTCTTTCCAAAAGCCTGACATAACAGGACAAAATAAATTGTGCGCACCACCACTAGAAAGCAAAATGTTGCAAAGCAGACATGTTGAAGCACTCTTAAAGAGAAAATTACTAAGTGAGAGCCACACATACAAGATAGGAAGAAAGAGGGGAGCTGACAAAATCTGAAAGCTATGACGACACAGAGCACGGGGAATCATGAGCAGTCTATTAGGTAGTAAACGGAAGACGAGATGCAAATGTCTACATCTCTGCCCCCCTCTCTCCCTCCCTCCCATCTTCCCTCTCTCTCCCATCAGTGGACAGCACAGTTACTCTCTACCTAAAACTTCCACAAGCTCTCAACATCTTCCACTCCAGCCCTATAACCCTTGAAAGAAGTCCTCCTACACCCAGACAGCACCCACTAGCACACAAGCAAGAGCCCTCAAATACCAATGGGAACACA
This sequence comes from Rattus norvegicus, assembly GCF_021556685.1. Lineage (NCBI taxonomy): Eukaryota > Metazoa > Chordata > Mammalia > Rodentia > Muridae > Rattus > Rattus norvegicus. Next base: position 66,746,586 of record NC_141554.1, read on the forward strand.
CGGGAGAAACGGAAGGAAGATCTAAGGCCACTCATGGCCGTTAGACAGGCCCCAAGCTCAATCAACACAAGAAATTCCAGCAGTGCAATTGCAGCTTAAGGAAGGAAAACAATGTGTGTTTGTATTTATGTTGCAGCCCATGGTGAGTGAACTTGCCCCGGCTCAAGGCTGATATTATCAGAGAGGGTTCCCCCAAATCTCCACCCCCAGCACTAAAAACAAAATAAGCTGATATGATGGTGCATACTTGTTAACGCAATACTTGGGAGGCTGAGGCAGGAAAACTGAGTGTGAGAGGAGCCTGCACTACACAGGAATCTCTAGCCAGCTTTGTCTACAGAATGATACCTTGTCTCAAAACTCACAGGAAAATGGAACTAAAAGATGAAAAGAACCCTCGAAATCCTTAGGCCTAATTGGCCCAAATATCTCCCGATGTTTCTTCTGCTTCACTTCCCTACATGAGGGGAACCAAAAAGCATATACTATAAGTGGCAGCCTGTGACATATGATAAGACATGAATATTGAAGCCCATAGAAGGTAAAAAGACCTTGGAATGCAAAAATGACACTAAGCCAGCCACAGTGGCTCTCTTAGTAAGAGTTGCTATTGCTGTGACGAAACACCATGACAGGAAGCAACTTGGGAAGGAAAGGATTCATTGATTTCCACTTCCATATCATTGTTCATCAGTGGGAGAAGTCGGGACAGGAAGGCAGCAGAGGGCTGTTGCACCCTGGTTTGGTTCGCTTGCTTTCTTACAGAACTGAGAACAATCAGCCCAGGGTGGTACTGCCCAGAGGGTACTGGGCCCTCCCACATCAATCACTAATTTAAAAAATTAGTGTGGACTGGAGAGGTGGCTCAGGGGTTAAGAGCACTGACTGCTCTTCCAGAGGGCCTGAGTTCAATTCCCAGCAACCACATGGTGGCTCACAACCATCTGTAATGAGATCTGATGCCCTCTTCTGGCATGCAGGTGTACATGCAGACAGAGCACTCATACATAAAATCAATAATAAATAAATCTGAACTTTTAAAAATGCTCTACAGGCCTACCTATAGCTCAGTCTTACAAAAAGCACTTTCTCAATTGAGGTTCACTCATTTCAATGACTATAGCTTGTGTCAAGTTGACATAAAACGAGCCAGCAGTCAAGTTGACATAAAACGAGCCAGCACAGTGGCTCCCAGCAGTTGGAAAGCTGAGTCAGGAGACTCTGGGAAGAGCAGTTTTACACACACACACACACACACACACACACACACACACACTCTCTCTCTCTCTCTCTCTCTCTCTCTCTCTCTCTCTTTCTCTCTCTCTCTCTCACCTGCATATTTGCTAGGTAGGCAGAAGAGTGGTGCGCATGCTGCATCTTTTCCCTCTCTGAATTTCCACAGAACTTCTTTTTCCCAAGTAAAAGACAAAAGGAGAGGCTGACTGTTGTGCTTCATGCGTTTAATCCCAGCAACTAGAGCCAGGCAGGTCTGCTGGGTTGTTTAAGGCCAGCCTGGTTTCCACACCTAGTTCCAGGACAGACAGAGAGAGCTGCAGTGAGACCATGGAGAGGGGGGAAACCTAACTTGTACTCCACCTATGTCCAATTTCTTTTTTTTCCCAGAGCTGGGGACCGAACCCAGGGCCTTGCGCTTGCTAGGCAAGCGCTCTACCACTGAGCTAAATCCCCAACCCTGTCCAATTTCTTTATACGGTGAACTTGTCCCTGGGTGGAGACAAGAAATATGTGACTGACGTTTGCTTTTGCTCAGGACCTTTCTAGGCTGTCAGGGTTCCGCAGATTGTGTGAGGTTTGTGACAATATGGGCTTACCAGAAACATAAATGGTGTGTAAGAAACAACTCTTAAAGCATCAGGTCAAAAGACTTCACTCTGTGGCTAGAGATGCCAATGAAATAGTACAGGGTAGAAGCCCAGAGAATGGGGCTTACATTGACTCTCATGGGAGAGTTTTTCCGATACCCCTAGGTCAGCAAAAGTAGGTCTTCGAACCTCCTCATACCCTTGGAGAGAATAGCAGCTCGGAAGATGGCTGCAATCCATGTGCCAGTTTAGCAGTGTGTCTGTGGAAAGAACAGAGGACACCCCCTATTGGTGCAGACTGCAACAGCTCTTAGCTGGCATCATCCACTGGGGGGCACCAGTGAGGAGGGCCAGAGCGCCAACCCGGAACTTGGTCTCCACCCCACCCCCAATGTTGTGTAAGACCATCACCATTTGAACACTAGTTTTTCAACCGTCTGGGGAGCTTTATAAATAATATTAGTGCCTGTGCCTGTGTCCTAGAGAGTCACATTCTAGTGGCTTGATATGACTCCTGCAAGGAGAGACTTTTCAAATGACCCCTGGGGAGTCTGCCATGTACCTAGATTTAAGAGCCTCTACTGTGGATTACAGACCTGGAACCCTGGTTTGTAGTCAGGATTATTCATTTATTTTAGATCTCATTCAGCTCCCCAGTTGTTTTCTCCAAAAGCAAGATGCAATACTGAAAGCTCAGACATCACTCTGGTATCGATCGTAAAAGACCAATCCAAAGCACAACCCGGAACAAAGCCGCCTGCTAACGCGTGCTCATAAGTCCCAGTGTCTAGGAGGCCAAGGGAGGAGGGTGGTGTGTTTCAGGCCAGCCTGGACTACTTAATGAGACCCAATCTCAAAACCGAAGCTGACGAGCAATGTCGAAGCAGTTTGGATAAGCGCAGTATGAAACCAGGATCCATGTGTACCAGTTGGCTTTGTTGTTGTTTTGTTTGGGTTTCTGTCTTTGTCACCCTTACACAAACTAAAGTCATCTGGGAAGAGGGAAACTCAATTGTGACAATGCCTCCATTGGATTAGCCTACGGGTAAGTCTGAGAGTCCTTTTCTTTTTAAAAATTTTTTTATCTTATTTTGTGTATGAATGTTCTGCCCACATGTCTGTCTGTGCACCACTTGAATGCTTGCTGCCCTCAGAGTCCACCAGAGGTCTTACAGATGGTGGTGAGCCATCAGGAGGGTCCTGGCAATTGAACCTGAGTCCTTGAGACGCAGCTCTTAAATGCTGAGCTAGCTTTCTAGTTCCTGAGGGTCATTTTCTTGATTTTTTTTCTTTTTTTTTTTTTTTCCGGAGCTGGGGACTGAACCCAGGGCCTTGCGCTTGCTAGGCAAGCGCTCTACCACTGAGCTAAATCCCCAACCCCCATTTTCTTGATTTTATAATTGATGTGGAAGGGCCCAGCTCCCATCCCAACCCAGGGCTGGTGGCCCTGGGTTCCAGAAGAAAGTAGGCTGAGTAAGCTATGGAGAGCAAGCCAGTAAGCAGCAGCCCTCCATGCCCTCTGCATCAGCTCCTGCCTCCAGGTTCCTGCCCTGTTTGAGCTCCTGTCCTGACTTCCTTTGATGAGGAACAGTGATGTGGAAGGGTAAGCTGAATAAACCCTCTCCTCCATGTTGCCTTTGGTCATGGTCTTTATCACAGCGACAGGAAACAACTAAGATGCTCCCTGCCTCCAAAGAGCTCAGTTGGAAAAACCCAGATAAACATGAAACGAAACCTAAAACACTGTTTCCAAGCACTAAGCAGTTCTCTAGTTCCTGGACTTGCTTCAAGTTGTCAGGAAAGGTCACTTGAGCAGGACATGATGATGGCCTGCTCTTGTAAACAGCCCTCCAGGAGGCAGAAACAGAACAGTGTTAACTATAGGCCAGCCCAGGGTGTACGCTGAGACCATTGTGTCAAAAGAAAACAAACAGAAACAGAAAAAGGCCTGGGGAATATAGCCAAAAAGCTTGAGTTTGAGCCCCATGACCCAGGCAGAAGGAGAGAACCAACTATTAAAAGTTGTCCTCTGGGGTTGGGGATTTAGCTCAGTGGTAGAGCGCTTGCCTAGCAAGTCCAAGGCCCTGGGTTCGGTCCCCAGCTCTGGAAAAAAAAAATAAAGTTGTCCTCTGACCTCCACATGCAAATGGCGGCTGGCAGTGTGCACGGTCATACACGGACACTCAGCTAGAGAGAGAGAGAGAGAGAGAGAGAGAGAGAGAGAGAGAGAGAGAGAGAGAGAGAGAGAAACTGACTCTAATAAGGATAAATAAAAATAACTTTTAAAAACAAAAAAGGTCATCTGACCAGTGCCTGCAAACTTGTAAATTTGGTGAGCAGATCTCCGAGACACAGGGTACAGGGCGGGAAGTGTGGAATGTCTGCTACTTCCTGGCTCTAAAGCTTAAGGCAAGAAGAACTCATGGTAAATTCAGTCAGGCTCAGCAGGAACTCCAGGATAGAAAAATAAATAAACAAATCTTTAAGCTCACCCCAGAGAAAACAAGATGAGGACTCAACTGGAGATGAAGAACCTTCTGGGTGCTGCTATGGAATACTGGAATTGTACTTAGACTTTCAAAAACTTCCTTGGAAAAGTGTAAGTGAGGGAAATCTATTATGAATGGTCACGGCCTTCTCCCTCATGGCATTCAGTTTCTAAAGGAAAAACATTCTTCCTGCTACAGCTCCTGGGTTTCCTTTATTGTAGAGAATACACAGGAAAATCGACCAAAGAGGAGAGTTAAAAAAAAAATCTCTGCAGATTCCAATTGGAAGGAAATGGATGAGGGGGCCGGGGTGGGGTTGCTGCGCAGATGAGATTTCTGAGGGGCCTTCAGGAGGGTTCCAAAGTAATGAATGTGGGAGAGACTTTTCAGAGAGAGAAAAAGAGAGAGTATCAGTGGTATGAGACTTTTGAGAGGTGGCAGGGGAGGGAAGGGACACTGGAAAAATTAGGTGGGAATTAAAAAATGCATTTCTTCCTTGGTTCTTCTCAAGAGATTAAAATAAAGCTAGAAAGACCTGTTAAGAATTTTAGCCGCTGACCTAGATTTCTTTGGCTGAATGCCTTGCAATAAATGAAACACATAAGGTCCCGACTTATATGAATGTTCTAAAGAGTAGATGTAGCAAGTAAAAGATGAGTTAGAATTAATTATAACTAAGATCTGGAGAAAGATTAGAGAGGCTATCTCGTCCACAAAGCAGGAATTAACTGTTAAGGACAAACCTATTAAGACAGAAAATAAAGTTTTGATTATCACAAACTCTAGTTGAGGAAGAGTTTTTCTGAGTCACTTTCTTGGAACATCATGCAAACAGGAAACAAGGGGATTCAGACGTTAGAGAAAAGTTGAGGGAGCAAGCAGAGCCTGCCAGACCTCACTAATGCTACTTCCAGCAAAGCTAGAGAAAATAAGGGGAAATAATGTTTAAGTGACATGAACAAACATACACCAATTTTCCTATTCTGGAGTCACCCAGGGGTGCTAGGCAGACAAATGTTCAGCAGGTAAGAGTGATTTTTACTCTTGTGTAAGACTCAGGTTTGGTTCCCAGCACCCATGTCCGGTCACAGTCAACTGTGGGATATCTGATGCCCTCTTCTAGCCTCATTGGGTACCTGTACACACACACACACACACACACACACACACACACACACACACACACACAGAGAGAGAGAGAGAGAGAGAGAGAGAGAGAGAGTGTGTGTAAATCTTTAAAAGTCAGTCAACACACACAAACTCACAGAATACATCTATAAAAGTAAAAGTCTAATTCAAGGATTAAAATATAGGGCCAATGAGATGGCTCATTGGGTAAAATGCTTGCTGAGCAAGCCCGATGACATTAGTTTGATTCCCAGAACCTGCATAAAAGCAGCAGAAGAGAACTAAGTCCAAAAAGCTGTTCTCTTAACAAATACATGTAGGTAAGGCATGTGCCCCACACACACATACATTACCCATACACACGATAGTAAATTTTAAAACTTAAAAATATAAATACGTGCTTCCAGTTTCCATCTGCGCCTGGAGCTGACCCTGTGCCACAGCAATCCATATTCAAATGCCACCAGGAGAGAGCTGGGCTTCCAGGAGTGCTAGCACGCTTAAGAGCACAGGTGAAATCACCACTTCTGCTCACATTTCTGGTCCAAGAGGAGCCCTCAGGACACAGGAACCGAGGAGCAGTCTGGGACAGGATCCTTGAGCTGACCCTGGGTCACAGCCCTCTGTACCAAGATCCCACTAGGAGAGAACTGGTCTCCCAGGAGTGCTGACACACAGTCTTACAAGAGGGTCAAACCACTGTCAAGAGACAACAAGACCAGCTAACACCAGAGACAACCTGATGGTGAGAGGCAAGTGCAAAAACCTAAGCAACAGAAACCAAGGCCATTTGACATCATCAGGACCCAGTTCCCCTACAACAGTAAGCTCTGGGTACTCCAACACACCGGAAAAGCAAGATTCTGATTTGAAATCATATCTCATAACGATAATAAGAGGACTTTAAGAAGGACATAAATAACTCCCTTAAAGAAATACAGGACGGGGGGTTGGGGATTTAGCTCAGTGGTAGAGCACTTGTCTAGCAAGCACAAGGCCCTGGGTTCAGTCCCCAACTCCGAAAAAAAAGAATAAAAAAAAAAAAAAGAAATACAGGATGGGGCTGGAGAGGTGGCTCAGTGGTTAAGAGCACTGACTGCTCTTCCAGAGGTCCTGAGTTCAAATCCCAGCAACCACATGGTGGCTCACAACCATCTGTAATGAGATCTGATGCCCTCTTCTGGTGTATCTGAAGACAGCTACAGTGTACTTACATATAATAAATAAATAAATCTTTAAAAAGAAATACAGGACAACACAGGTAAATAGGTAGAAGTCCTTGACGAGGAAACACAAAAATCCCTTAAAGAATTACAGGAAAACATAACCAAACAGGTGAAGGAATTGAAGAAAAACATCCAGGATTTAAAAATGGAAATAGAAACAATAAAGAAAGCACAAAAGGAGACAATCCTGAAGATAGAAAACCTAGGAAAGAGATCAGGAGTCATAGGCATAAATATTACCAACAGAATACAAGAGGTAGAAGAGAGAATCTCAGGGGCAGAAGATACCATGGAAAACATTGACACAACAGTCAAAGAAAAAGCAAAATGCAAAAAGCTCCTAACTCAAAACATACAGGAAATCCAGGACTCAATGAGAAGAGCAAACGTAAGGATAATAAGTAGAGAAGAGAGTGAAGGCTCCCAGCTCAAAGGACCAGTAAATATCTTCAACAAAATCATAGAAGAAAACTTCCCTAACCTAAAGAAAGAGATGACCATAAACATACAAGAAGCCTACAGAACTCCAAATAGATTGGACCAGAAAAGAAATTCCTCCCATCACATAATAGTCAAAACACCAAATGCACAAAACAAAGAAGGAATATTAAAAGCAGTAAGGGAAAAAGGTCAAGTGACATATAAAGGCAGACCTATCAGAATCACACCAGACTTCTCACCACAGACTATGAAAGCCAGAAGATCCTGGACAGATGTCATACAGACCCTAAGAGAACACAAATGCCGGCTCAGGTTACTGTATCCTGCAAAACTCTCAATTAACATAGATGGAGAAAACAAGATATTCCATGACAAAACCAAATTTACACAATATCTTTCTACAAATCCAGCGCTACAAAGGATAATAAATAGTAAAGCCCAACATAAGGAGGCAAGCTATACCCTAGAAGAAGCAAGAAACTAATCGTCTTGGCAACAAAACAAAGAGAAGAAAAGCACACAAACATAACCTCACATCCAAATATGAATATAAAGGGAAACAATAATCACTATTCCTTAATATCTCTCAACATCAATGGACTCAACTCCCCAATAAAAAGACATAGATTAACAAACTGGATACGCAACGAGGACCCTGCATTCTGCTGCCTACAGGAAACACACCTCAGAGACAAAGACAGACACTACCTCAGAGTGAAAGGCTGGAAAACAACTTTTCCAAGCAAATGGTCTGAAGAAGCAAGCTGGAGTGGCCATTCTAATAACGAATAAAATCGACTTTCAACCAAAAGTTATCAAAAAAGATAAGGAAGGACACTTCATATTCATCAAAGGAAAAATCCACCAAGATGAACTCTGAATTCTGAATATGAATACCCATGACACAACTCACAGACAACATGAAGCTCAAGAGGATAGAAGACCAAAGAGTGGATGCTTCAGTCCTACTTAGAAGGGGGAAGAAAATAATCAAGGGAAGCAAAGGGTGGGAGGGACTTGGGGGGAATAGAATAGGGGGAGGGGAAAAGAGGGGCAGGATTAGGTGTGGGAGGAGATGGAGGAGATGTACAGAGAGTTAGGAAATTGAACAGAGGTATATAGGAATGGGGCATGGGGAACTGGGGTTAGCAACCAGAAAGTCCCAGATGTCAGGAAAGCAAGAGCCTCCCAGGATCCCATGGGGATGAGATTAGCTGAAATATCCCAAATAGGGAAGGGACAACCCATTTAGACCATATCCAGAGGTTAGGCATGCCCCACCCCCATTTGAGGGATGAGACCACCCATTCATCTCCAAAATTTTAACCCAGAATTGCTCCTGTCTAAAGGAAATACAGGGACAAAGAGTGGAGCAGAGACTGAAGGGAAAGACTATCAAGAGACTGCCCCACATCCATCCCATATGCAGACACCAAACCCAGACACTGTTGCTGATGCCAAGAAGTGCTTGCTGACAGGAGCCTGATACAGCTGTCTCCTGAGAGGCTCTGCCCAATCCTGACCAATACAGATACAGACGCTCAAAGCCAACCAACCATCAGACTGAACACAGGGACCCCAATGGAGGAGTTAGGGGAAAAACTAAAGGAGCTGAAGGGGCCTTGTCTGGCATCAATGGGAGGAGAGGTCCTTGGTCCTGTGAAGGCCCGATGCCCCAATGTAGGGGACTGCCAGGGTGGGGAGGCAGGAAAGAATGGGTAGGTGGGGAAGGCAGCACCCTCAAAGAAGCAGGGGAGGGGTTGGGGATTTAGCTCAGTGGTAGAGTGCTTGCCTAGGAAGCACAAGGCCCTGGGTTCGGTCCCCAGCTCCGAAAAAAAGAACCAAAAAAACAAAAAAACAAAAAAACAAAAAGAAGCAGGGGAAGGAGGAATGGGATAGGGGGTTTGCAGAGGGGAAATCGGGAAAGAGGATAACATTTGAAATGTAAATAAAGAAAACATCCAATTAAAAAATATATAAATACTTGAACCTACATAAGTTGACCATCAGAATGCCAAAAATAAAGAACAATCAAGTATCCGAAGAAGAAAAACACATTAATTGTTTCAAAAGAAGAAAATTATCCATAGATTTTCCCTCAGTATTTCCAAATGCTGTAGGAGAACTGGGATAATGTATCAAGGGTTGGAACATGTAAAGACATTTTCAGACATGAAAGGGATTAAAATTTACCTCCCCAAACCCTTTTCAGGAATTTAAAGGATCTGCTCCAGAATGTGATGGGACATGTAACCTAGAAAGAGAAAGGTGTAACAGTACAGAAACAGTCCGTGCAACCAGGAAACAAGAATTCAAGGAGAGCAGCTGCAGAGAGGAACTTGGAAAGATATCAAGATGGTTGGAACAGGAGAACGAGAAGGGGGGTAGGGGGAGCTTTGTGAGCAAAATCCACCCAACCAAATATTGAATCACAATAAGGAGCCAAAAAAATGAAACAAACAAACAAAAGTTGCAGTGACCAGGGATGAACATTTTACCCATATAAATTTAGAACTCCCACCATACGACTGTGGAAATTAGGACCACAGCAGGAAATGCAACAAGAAAAACAAAACAAAACAAAACAACCCGAAACGTTGCTTTTTCTATTTGCTGCAAGAGTGAACTGAATTCTTGCATACCAGCTCTCCTGCTAAGCACAACCAGAACAAACAGCCAAGCAAGTGTTTTAAAATGTCTCGAGGAGTATGAAGCAGGCTATCAATCCAAAGAAGCTGTGAGAGCCAAGATGGGACCTGAATCTGCTGCTGCTTTTCTCTCCATTTAGTGGATGTTAAAATGCAGCTGAGAAGCTGGGAGCTTAGGAGACGGTGGTGACTCATACACAGGAACTGTGCAGTGATTCCAATGGTCTCAAAGGGACTGGGAGGTGCTGTGGTCTGATGTTCCCTCCAAAATTCATGTTGAACTGAATTGCTTTCATAACCATATTAAGGAGTGGGGCCTTTGAGGGGTGGTTACATCACGAGGGCTCTGTCTTTAGAATATCCAGAGAAAGTCCTGATAGCACAGAAGTAGATTGGTTAGTTCTTGTGAATCTGAGCTTCAGGATTCTGTCTCTCTCACTCACTTTTACTCCCCCCTCTTCCCCTTTACCCTGCCCCTCCTCCTTTTCTCTCTCTGTCTCCGACTCTCTTTCACGTGATACTCTCCACATTATAACAGCAAGTGTGGCCCCTCTATCTTGTACTTCCGAGGACAAGTCAAATAAAGGCCTATTGTTTATAAACGACCTAGTCTGCTATTCTGTTGCAGCAGTGAAAAACAGGCTAAAAACAGAAAAATGGTGCCAAGAACTGGGCTTGTTATGGTAGCAAATATTTTCTTTTTTTATTTTCAAATATTAAAAACTTGGCCAGGTTTGGTGGCTCCATGCCTTTAATCCCAGCAGCAGGGAAACAGAAGCAGGTGGGTCTCTGTGAGTTTGGAGCGGGTCTGGTCTACATAACAAGTTCCTAGACCAGTCAGGGTAACAATGAGACCCTTTCTCAAAATGTTTTTTTTGGGGGGTGGGGGTGGGGGGGTTACTTACTGAGACCCTGTCTCAAAAAAATGTAGAAAACAGAACAAGATCATCAGTAACACAGAAATGTTTGTCAGTCAACATTGTTTCCGGACAAAAAGGGGGGTGAAAATATCCTATTTTAACATTTTTAAGATTTATTTATCTTGATTTACTGTGTATCAGTGTTTTGCCTGAATATATGTCTGTGCACTGAGTATATGCTGTGCCAATGGAGGCCAGAAGAAGATTCCCCGGAAGTAGAGTTACCGGAAGCTAATAGCTCCATGTTGGTGCTGACTATTGAATTCAAGTCCTCTGGAAGAGAAGTAGCAAGTGCTTCTAACCAGTGGGCCATCTCTCCAGCCCCTTTAACATTTAATGTTTCCAATTATTGGGGCGGGGTGAGTAATGTGCACATGAACGCAGGTCCAGGAGGAGGCCAGAGGCTTTGGATGCCCTAGATCTTGCTTATGTTACACATGGTAGAGCCGCAAGACATGGGTGCTGGAAACTGCACCTTGGTCCTCCCTCTGGAGGAGCAGGAAGTGCTCTTGAAAACTGAACAGTTCTCCCTAACTCATATCCACACTGAAATTCAAAAGGCTTCTAGTCTAAAGGCACAATTGAAATTAATAAGATACTATGGTAAAAATAAGTAGGTATGTGAAAATATGAAATTACATATAAATCAGGGCTGGTGAAATGGTTCAGATGGTAAATACTTGCAGCCAAGGTTGACAAACTGAGTTTGATTCCCAGGACCCACATGATGGGGAGGGGACTGACTCCCATAAGCTGTCCTCTGACCTCCACATGCATGCTGTGGCACACATTCACATGTACCAAATAAATGTAATATATATATAATGTATATATATGATATAGCAGTAGCTTTTCTCTATACTCTAGCAGTAGATAGCTCTAAAAGTTATCATGAACTTGTGAGGAGGATATGATCTACACAACTAAGCATTAATATTTTATGAAATAAAACTGAACTGAACTAAATGGAGAAGCAGATGTGAGGACAATATGATGAACATGTCAGGCTCGATTTAATACTAAAAATTCCCAATGGCCTTTTAAGGGAACCAGTTAAACTATTTTAATGTTCCTTTGGAAGAATGTCAAGAAAATGATGAAAGAAATGATAGAACTGAAGGTGGTTGTCTTCTAGACGTGACAATCCACCATAAAGTACCGAGGGTAAAGCACTATGACATAAACATAGAAAAACAATCAGACTCTTGCTCCTGCTTCCTCTTGCTCTCTCTTTCCCCTTTGTCCCTTCTCTACCCATTCCCCCCAACTTCTGCTCATGGCTGGTCTCTTCCTCCTCCTCCTCCTCCTCTTCCTCCTCCTCCTCCTCCTCCTCTCCCTCCTCCTCCTCCTCTCCCTCCTCCTCCTCCCCCTCTTCCTCCTCCTCTTCCTCCTCCTCCTCTTCCTCTTCCTCTTCCTCCTCCTCATTTCTTTATTAACTTCCTAACTCCCCTCCCCATGCCCTAAATAAGCTCTATTCTATACTAAGAAAAAGAAAAATGAAAAATCAATCAGAAAAATAAGTATTAAAAAATACAAGTTTGTATATGGACTCACAAGAGTGTTGTTTCAACTCATGGGTAAGGAATGGCTTACTCTCGCACAGCATTGTAATGGTCAGCTCTTTGTCAAAAAAGAGACAAGACCTCTATGGTGGGGGTAAGGGGTGGGGTACAAATAAATGAAGCTGGAGAGATGACTTAGTGGTTAATCAATTATACTGTTTTTGCAATGGACTACAGTTCCCTTCCTAGCACCCATTCTGGGTAACTCACAGCCAGCTGTAACTCCAGCCCCAGGGCAACCAATGCACTCTTCTGGCTTCTGTGGGCATCAGCATTTATGCATACACAGCCACACACAGACAATACATATAATTTTAAAAAATCACAATAACTTTATATTAAGTTAAAATAATAAAAAAATATTAAAAGCCAGGCATGGTGGTATATCCTAGAGAGGAGAGTCATGGAGTTCAAGGTTATTTCTGGCTAAAATTTCAGGCCACCCCTGGAGTATGAGACCCGGTGTGGCAAGGGTGAACCATATCACCAGACAGAAAACCTGGTAAGGTTGAGCAGATTAAGGAACCCCAGCAATTCTCATCATTGAAAAGGAAAGCATTTCAATCTACTCCTGACCATGTTCCTGTCCTGGAGCACACGATCATGACAGCCCACTAAGAGGACCATGACAACTGATCACATAGCATAGCAACCCAGAGTTCTCCATACTAATAAGGTATCTAGATGGGCCCTGAGGGTTTAGCCAATAAGCTTCACTTCCCCAGCATTCTTTCCTACAAAAGGTATTTAATCTTTTGTCCACCCTGAGTAAATCCTATGCATCCTTTTCCACCATGAATAAACAGTTGGGGGGTTGGGGATTTAGCTCAGTGGTAGAGCAGTTGCCTAGCAAGCGCAAGGCCCTGGGTTCAGTTCTCACCCCCCAAAAAAGAAAAAAAAAACAGTTGGGATAAGCAAGGACTGTCTCCTTCCTCCTTCCTCGTGAAGGGAAGCCTTTATCAGACAGATCCTCAGCTAAGTCTCTGGCAGAAGGCACTCCTGGCACTCGGTCTGAGCTAAGCCAGATTCCCCCAGCCCAGGCTCCTCCCAGGCCCTCAGTCCCCATCCTCAACTCTTCCAAGGTTCCTAGCAACATCTGGGTTCCCAGGAGTTTGAGAGGCACAGCCTCCATCCCAGCCCCCACCCTTTCTCACTCAGAGAAACACGGGCTGGGCCCCTATCATAGGCTGCATATTATCTTCCCTGAGCGGGTGTCAGCATCCAACGAACCAGTCACCCCAACAGGGAGAATGGAATGTAACCCAATGCCTCTGCGTGACCTTCTGACACTCCAGTGGTGAGTCGGAAACAGAGAAGCACAAGACCCAGTCTAAAACAAACTAGAAATAGAGTAAAAGAAGAAGAAAATCTAAGGATATATTTGTAGAACTTTGAAAACAGAAAAGAACCTTTTAAAGCAGGACAAAGGAATCATAAAAGAAAACCATAAATATAGTTGAAGACACAAGTAGTGTGTGTGTGTGTGTGTGTGTGTGTGTGTGTGTGTGTGTGTGTGTGTGTGTGTATCTTGTTTCTATTTGATATATATGCTGACCTGGCTTACAATGTGAATACAATGTGTTTCTATAGAATAGAAACAAGATAAACTAGACAATAAAAATGTGCAACAAGGGGAGACCAGTGAGATGGCTCAGTGTGTAAAGGGACTCCCTGCTGAGCCTGATGCTATTGACTTTGATGTCTAGGACCCACCTGATAGAAGAAGAGAACCCACTTCCAAAAGCTGTCCTCTGACACACACACACACACACACACACACACACACACACACACACACACACACCCCTGTACACATGTACACAAACACACACAAATAAGGAAATGTAATAAAAAGTTTTCGGATATGGTCTCACTATGTAGCCCTGGCTATCCTGGGATTCACATTGTAAACCAAGCCAGCTTTGAACTCAGAGTAATCTCACTTGCCCCTGCTTCCCAAGTATTGAGATTAAAGGTATGAGGAAGCACCATGTCCAGTTTCTTAAAAAGAAACAATGTACAACAAATACATTAGAAAATCAATAGGCCATATAAAGGATACTCAAGATCCCAAATAGAAAATGAGACTCGGGATTTAAACAGGCAGTTTATCAGAGAGACAATGCAAAAGATAATCAGATATGTGAAGGTATTAAATTCTATGCAGTCACACCAAAGGGCAGTTTGCTGGCTTACTGATTGGCTACAGTATTCTCTAAGATTAAAGGAAACAGGCTCTCCTATACATGGCCATGGCAGGGTGAACTGCTCTAAGCCTAGAAACTTCAGCTAACAGATTTCCAGCCCCTTCTCTCCACTGCTCTATCCTATGTGAACAGAAACAATCAAAACAACACACATCTCCGTATTCATTTTTACCTTCTAGAAGAAAATAGTTTGGCAATATCTAGTAACATCTGGCAGCCCCATCTTGGGGGAAGTGCTCAAGAATGCACAGTTCGTATACACAAGGGTAGTTTTTCATCACCCTTGCTCGCATGTGTGGATGCTCACACTCATGCACATGTATGGAAAGGCCAGAGGAGGATATCAAGTATCTTTATCACCCACCACCTTATTTTTTTCAAGTCGGTATGGCCAGTGAGCTACCAGGACCCGCCTATTTTTGCTTCCCTGGTGCTGCGATTACAGGCACGTGTCCATGTCCAGACTTTCCTGGGTACTCTGAACCTGAACTCGGGTACTCTTGCTTTCACAGCAAATGCTGTTACCTACTGAGACATCTCCACAACTCAAGGGGGACAAACTGAAGACAAATGTCTATCAAAGAGGATCTGCTTGATTAAATTCTGGTCGACTCCATGTATGAAGTTCCTCAGCTGTTAATGAAGTTAAGCCTGACCCAATACCCCAGAAAGAGTGGACCCAATATGTTAAATAATATGTAAAGATGCATAATTTCTAACCATTTTTGTCAAAAAGCAAACCCTTGAACTAACTGGGTGCAGTGGTATGTCAGTTCAAGGTCTACAAAGCAAGACTGTCTAAACAAATTCAGTAAACCTTAAAACCAACAGGAACTCAGCAGATGTGAATACAAGCTAAGAAAGACCTGTGCCAGACAAAACCCCAGGATGGATGTGGGAGGAGCTCCCAAGGTCCTAGCTCCTGACCTCCATGGTTTGGGGGAGAGGGAGAATAAAGTTTTTCCAGGTCCCTGAGAGGCTGCCCAGGCTTTAGCAATTGCCCTGCACTTATGAACATACTGGCAGCACTAAGTGGACTCCGTGAGTTTAAAGAAAAAGAGCCAAGCACAGTGGCACACACTTTTAATCCCTGCATTCAGGAGACAAAGGCTGAATCTCTATGAATTCATGGCCAGACTGGTCTTCATAGCAAATCCAGCCACAGCTACATAGCAAGAAGGCTTTGTCTCAAAAACCCCTAATAATAATTAAATAATAATTAATAATAGTAAGTAATAGTAATAGTAACAACAACACAAGAAATTGTGGGGGTAACAACAACACAAGAATTGTGGCAGGAGAGTAGGGAAGGGTTCAGAAGAGAGGGAATAAAATACATTGTTCAAGGAAATCAGTTTGCTGGGGGCATAGGAGTAAGATCATTAAGCTATTTTTAATACTTGTTCTGTATTGTGTAATAATTGTTCCAATAACATTTAAACATTCTTTTGGAAAGGCCCCATGCAACTTGGGCTGGCCTTAAACTCCCCATGTAGCCAAGAATGACCTTGGACTCCTGATCCTCCTGCCTTTCTCTCCATGGATTAAAGTGGAGTTCTCTCTGTGGGGGCTGGGGGTGGACATGACACCATGGCATGCATTTGGAGCTCAGAGGGCAAGCTTTTTGGTAGTTCTCCCTTTCCACCCTTCCACCGTACTGAGCCTCTAATGTTTCTGCTGCCCTGTGTCCGTACTCCGGGCTAGCGGGCCCACAGGCTTCACCGTGTGTGTAAGGGTTTCTCCTGTCTCCATTCTCATTTTGCTTTAAGAGCTGGGATTACAGGTACATGTCACTGTGTCCAGATTTTCAAAATGTGGGTCCAGGGGGTCAAACTCAGGCTGCTAGGTTTACACAGCATGTGCTTTTACCTGCTGAGCCATCTGCCCAGAACAACAGAGACTTCGTAAAGGACAATTGTGTTCTCGGTGGAACTGGCACTGAGGGGACAAAGTTGTTGTTGTTCTGTTGTGTTGTTGCACCCTTCTGTTATTTTCCATATTTTCTCCAAAAGTATGTGCATTTTGTAAGTGTCTAAAGGCAATCAATGGTTGTAGAAAGACAATGTTTGATGAAAAAAAATCACTGAGTCAGGAAAGGTCACACTAGTGCATAATCCCGACATTTGGGGGACTGAGGTAAGAATGAGGGGGTTTCTGTTGTTGTTTGGTTTTTCAAGACAGGGTTTCTCTGTGTAGCTCTGTCTGCCCTGTATTTGCTCTGTGGACCGGGCTGGCCTTGAACTCAAGAGATCCATCTGTCTCTGACTCTCAAGTGCTGGAACTGAAGGCATGTGCTGTCACCGCCCACTTTAGGGTCGAGTTTGAGGCAAGTTTGAACTACAGTGGTTTGAAGGCTAGTCTGGGTTCAAGATCTTAAGGATGTAATTCAGCGATGGCACTTTCAGTGAGCATGGGCAAGACCCTCAGCTCATGGCAAGTGCTTGAAGGTCAAAACAGAAAAATAAGGAGTCAGCCATTATGCTCAGGCTCACATGGTTAAACAAACTGTGGTGGTGGTAGTGGTGGTGGAGGACCATAAGTTTGAGGCCTTAAATTCAATCCCCACCTCAGAAAATAAGGAAGCAGGGATGGGAAGGGGAAAGGGGGCATGAAAAGGGGGGAAGGGAAGAGGAAACGAAGGGGAGGGGATGAAGGAAAGGAAAAACGGGGGGGGGGGGGGAGAAGGGAGGGGAAGAGAAAAGAAGGAAAGGGAAAAACAGGAAGGGGGAAGGGAAGAAGTTCCTGAACATAAAACAGAACCAAGGCTGTCATGAGAAGTTGGACAGGAGATTTATGTCACGGTCTAAGATGGGAAGGTGGCTGGGCTGACAGGTCTAGACAGGAGAATATTTGCTTAGCACGTGTGGAAATGGAGCTCTGTTTGACCCCCAGCACTGCATAAAGCTGGAAGTGGTGGTCTGAAGTGGAAACTGGAGGGTTTTTTGGAAAGTCAGTTGGATGGTGTTTTGCTGTGGCAAACACCTGAAGGAACATTTCGTTAAGGTAGACACAGACATGAAAGGCTAAGGAAGGTTTGGCTGAAGCAGATACAGCTTCATGTGAAAGGACACATGATGAAAGATTCTGTTACTGACAAGCATGTATTGGTGTGCCTTATATTATGTGGTTGTATTACACTTGTCAGGACACTACAGAGAAAAACATACCAAGAGGCTTTTGCTGGTGCACTATAGCTTGTTGTCACTTTCTCAGACTGACTGGATACATGTGCTGAGACAAGACACGTGCTGCGGCAAGGCACGTGGAGGACATGCGACGTGTGGAGGGTATAAATAAGACCTCACAGAGATGGTGTTTGGCTTGTTTTGAGTCCTTTGTTGATCTTCACCTTCCTGGCAGAGGCAGAGCTGAGAAGTTTGCCTGGTGTTGTTAGTCTCTCTTATTGATTTGAACTGAGGCTGAGGCCGGGCTGTGTCTGCTAGGTCATGTCACCACTGTTGCTAACCCCGACTCTATCAAACTGAACTGCTAGTGTGTCCATGAAGTGTTTGTGAGTGGATCGAGCTGCCGCTGCCCGCTAACCTATGAACTGAACTGATGATTTCAAGACAAAACAGACATAAGTGTTCTAAAGAACCTTTTAAAACAGGTCCACTTCTCCGTATCTTTTCTATCTCTGGAGGGTGGTGGGTTACAAGAAAAGTTACAGTGGTCCATATCAGTAGTTTCAGCACTCAGGGAGTAGAGACAGGTGAATCAATTCAGTGTCATCCTCAACTGGACAGTGAATGAATCTGAGACCAGTCTTAAGAGACGGGGAGAGAGGGGAAGGAGGAAGAGGGGGGAGAATATACACTGGCTATGTAGACCAGGCTGGCCTTAACTCAGGCAATCCTACTCCAGCCTCCAAATGTTAAAGGTGTGAACATTTAGGTCTGTCTTATTTTATGCACGAGTGTGTGTGTGTGTGTGTGTGTGTGTGTGTGTGTGTGTGTGTTTTACTGCTAGGATAAGTCCCCAGCCCTAAATTTGCTCTTTGTGGTTATTTTTCTGCCAACTGTATGTCTGTAATCCCAGCGCTTAGCAAGCAGAGACAATGTGTTCTTAAATTTGAAGCCAACCTTGGGCTCAATGGATAAGGCATTTGCTGCTAGATCTGACGTTGAGTTTGATCCCTAGGACCTACCAGGTGTGAAAGAGCCAATTCCTAAAAGTATATGATCTCCACATATACAACGTGTTATGCACATACATGGCCACCAATAAAACGAAATAAGTTTGTATTTAAATTGAAGCCAACCTACGTGATATATTATATAAATCCCTCTGTCAATGATTAAAAAAAACAAAATATCTGATGAACTATCAAAATATGCTGCTTACAAGAAATAGGAACTAAACCTTTTAACCCACCACAACCACTAAGAGTAGACACAAACACACTTGGCCAAAAGGGAAAACCCTGCAGCTATTCATATGCTAATGCCAGGGGAAGAACTAGAATATTGGGATGGCACAAGGGAACCCTCTCCATCTTTCTGTCTTAGTCAAGGTGGCTAGAGCATGCTGTTTCTACAGGAGGTGACAGCCAGTCTTTGACTCAGTGTGGAGGGTGGGTTCCATGCCTCCAAGTGACTGGCCGAAATTAGGGTTTCCAATGGGTAGAAAAGCTCTGAGTCTCCCAACTCAGCATCACTACACTGTATCTTTTATTTTTATGTATGTATATGTATGTATATCTGTGTGAGTAGATGTAATGTATGTGTTAAGAGCCCTTGGAGGCCAGAAACAGGTATCAGATCCCTGGGAGCCAGTTACAGCTGCTGGACATGGGGACCTGAACTCAGGTCATCTAAAGCACTCCTAGTGTGCTTAACCACTGCATCCCGTTCTCCAGCCCCAACATGTGATTTCTTGTGCATGTTCCCAACACAATTAGAACTTAAGAAGGGAGGACAGATGTAACAGAACTTCCAAAACCTCAACATAGATCTCTATTACCAAGAACCTCAGGTAAAAGAAATGGGCTCTGCATTAAGTCAAACATGAAGCAATGAAACTGCCTCCTTCTAGAAAGTGAATTCACACAAGCCTAGTACCACACTACTGTGTAATCTTTGCCAAAGTTCAGAGATTTCTGTGGAAGCCACATAGCTCTATGTCTTCTAGAACTCATGCAAAGGGTCTTGGGAACAAAGGAACCCTAGTGGCCTTACAGTCTCAGAAGGTCATTAGTGGCAAATCCTTGGTCTTTTCCAAAACCAGCAAGACAAATAAAATAGGAAGGGAAAACCAAGCAAAAGAAAATAATTCTTGATTTGTACCCTCAATTTGACCAAATATTTCCATCAGAGGTCTGAAAACTATTTTAAAACCCAAATATGGATGGGGAGAGGGCCGCCAGTAAAGTGCTGCTGTGCGCTCGTGAAGCCAGGCGCCCAATCACCAGCACCTATGTAAAAATCCCACAATGCCACATGCTTGTGATGTCAGTATGGGAGAGGCGGAGTCAGGAGCATCCCTGGGGTTTGCTGGCCAGTCAATCTAGCCAAATAAAATGCAAGTCGGTACAAGTCCTGTACCTAAGGCATCAGTGGTCCCCTTGACGGTGAGAAGTGCTGAACTGAAGGGGTCACAGCACACCGGGCTTGTAAGAGGGTAGGGATTGGTTTGTGACCCAAGTCATTTCTGTGTGCATGTATGTGATTTGTGCTCAAGTGTTCACGTATGCCTTGTCTATAGCCAACACTCCACTAGGGTAACTTAAAACAAAATAGGAATTTATTTACAATAGCAAAGATGTCAAAAATAACAGGAACAATATATAACAAATCCAAGAATTATTTTTATGAAAAAGGCAAACAATATATACATGAAACAAAAGATAAAAACAAAATTCATAGGGCAAACTTAACTTTGACCTCCTAAAAAGTTGTAAAATGCAGCAAAATGTCCTTTTTAATATGAATTACCTTAGTAACTCTGGGCCAATTAAACACACACAAGAACACACAATTTTCAGTCCTTCTCTTTACTTATCAAGTCTTCCTGTGTTTGAGGAATGCAACATTGGGGGCTACGTAAGAGTAGGAGGTACAAGCTGTTCAGATGTGCACTGAAGGATGTACTTAGTGACTGACAGGACTCAAGACTTTTACAAAAACGGTAAAGCCAAAAAGTCTCTGGATTCTAACTTACTCTCACTGTGCCATCACTAGCTGCTTTTGGTGAGCTTCTTGACTACTACACGAACCATCACCTAAGTAATCTTTAGGCTCCTCAAGTGCTCTAAGATCACTATCACTGAAGTTGAGCAGGCAGCAGAATTAAAGGCTGCCGGGGCTCATGCCTTGTCCCACTTCCCTGAGGACTGGACTAAGAGGGCAGACTACCTTGCTGACAGGCATTATTCTGTCATGGATTCTCTTTAAGATGCTGACTGATCTTGCGTTTCCTTACACAAACGTAAGATTTTGCAGGAAATTAATACAGAGATCCCCAGCGACAATAGGGCAGCACATTTTAGCAGAATGAGTGAGATCAGGTTTTCTCAGACTCGTGACTGACTGACTTGACTGACGTCCACCACATTCTCATAGACATGTACCTCAAGTTTTGGCTACTTGTCATCTCAGCTCTCTTAGACCAACACTAGTTTCTGGATTACAGAATCTCATTGTTAAAATCGAAGTGCTGCACATCTCTCAGGATTCCTGACTTTCACTACCACAGTGACCATCCTCCAAGATTTGAGTCTACTAGAGGCATCTAACCTGGGCACAAATGGGGAACTTAAGGTAGGACCTCAGACTAAATTTGTTATGAATTGATAATAAAACAAATCTTAAGTGCTTTCAAAACCCACTTTATGGATGGGCAATTTATAACAGGAATCAGATGCTAATAAAACGAACCATTTACAGAGATAAAGGAAAAAATGAATTTCAAGGACATGCTCATCAAAGGACTCACCAATCACCTCTTAACTTCTCAATGTTACTTGCAAATTCACAGGACTGAAATATCAGTATTTGCATCCAAGTCACAAAATTCAAAGCAACCAAGCACTTTGCATTCCACTGCTGCATAAAAGGAATTAAGAAATAGGGGATGAAAATAATCCACTGCTTTTGATGTTTATTAGGTTTACAAAAACTGTACATTTTCTTTCTTAAGAAAAAGCTTTAACTTAGTACTGGTATCAAATAGACTGAACATTCGTTAACAGGAAAATATTCTGATTTTTATTTTTGCACGTTATTCTCAAGTACACAATTACAATAATGTCACACATCCCCTATATGATTTCCTTTTTATGTATTTTACTTTTTTTACAAAGTATACAGAGGGAGGGACATACAATATTTAATAGGATATTTCTACAGAACAATAACTTATATTATGTCCTTGTAAAAATCTGTACCTCTTTAAAACATTTAACTGAAACATCCTTTTTTAGCTTTGCTAATCAAAATTGTTTTAAGAATTAAAACTAGGTTGTAACTAATGTCAGTACATAACAGTGACTACTTCATTTTCTTTTTATACAGACACATTTTCTATTCACTTGACCAAACCCTTAAATACCTTTTAAAGGCTTCAATATTGTGCTTTAAAAAGAAAAGAACTGCGTGTGGTTCCAGATTATGTAAAGAGAAATATAAAGTATGTAAAGTGTTGTGTTCCTTATTTTTCAGTTTATTTAAAAAAATATATGTTAAATAGTCCAATCATTTGTTCTGTACTGATTGTAGATGATTTTTAAATTTCATAAATTTCAATGTTAGGTGTTTTACGTTACTTCTGGGGAAAATAATAAAGTAGATTTTAAAAGTTCTCACAAAAAAAGGACAGCTTTCAAGAATAACAGGGCAATAAAACAAATCATAGTTATGATGTATTTTTTAAAGCACATTGCGGAGGCTACAAAGGCAAAATGATTCCCTTATCAGATGAAAGTCTAGGGAATCCATGCCTTGGCATTGACTGGCATTGAGAATGGAGTTCATACCAGCCTTAAGAATTTGATTTAGAACTAGACTAAATCAATCTAGCACTTCAGAGGTTTGCCAAACACCAAATACTCAAGACATCTAACCCCAAAAATATAACTTTTGAATACAAATCTTGATGACAAAGAGAAGGGTGGAAGGTAAAAACTAACGGCACGAAAGGGATGGAGCACCATAATGAGGCAGCAAGGCAGCTATCGAGTGGGAAGAAACTTCTAAGTTTCCCGTGATGTGCCAGACCCGTGTGCCAACAGCCAATTCCAGGGACTCTAGAAACTGTTTTCCAAAAAGACATCTTAACAAAACTCTTAATGTCCAACTTATTTTTACAAATTTCATCAGCGATCAGACCTGTATGTTACGAATTGCCAGCTCTCAAAAGCAAAACTGTGAAAGACTTAGTGAGGATCCGAGTGAGGCCTCAGACTGTTCACACACTTGGACTACACCTCTATCATGTAATCCAAGACAAGCGAGTGTTAAGTTTTTCAAGTTAACTAAGAACTAACAGAGCAGGCTCAATTAGCCAAGTCTAAGTCCTTATTAGCACCCGTTCTCTGGTCCATGGAGCCATCACTCCCTTTCTGTCTCCCTCGCTTGGTCAGACAAGAGCTCTCTCTCCGGCTTATCAGAGAGAACTGGGGGATTCATGTCTGGATACCCATTAGCTTTTCAGAAAAATATAAAGGCATGGAGTTGAAACTGTATGAAAACATTGTATCTATAAACATCTTAACCTCTATTTTTCAATTATTTTTCAATTACCAAAGATATTTAAAAGAAAATACCTTTACTCTTTAAAAATACTAGTGTCCTTATTTTCCTTCTAATTCTTCACCTGAGTAGTCTCTCTGAAGAGCAAGACTTACAAAATGCTCTCTCATGCATCCCTGGATCTTTCACGTTTCTGTAAATTTAATACTTTTCATTATAGATTTTAAAGAACTACTACTGGGGGTTGTGTGTATAAGTATGTAAAATAAGCAATACACACAGATACATGTTACATATATATGTGTATATATAGATAGATATATATAATTCAGGGTACATTTACATATATAAAGTTGCAAAAGATCCTATGAGCCACAAGTTACCCCTAGGAGATTCCAAAATGCAGTCTTCAGTTAAATTTCATTTGGAGCACACAACCATTCCAAGACAAAGCAGCACAGATAAAATAATCAAAATACAACAAGATCAAGCAAAAATTTCCAACAAGGTTTTCTAAAAGTTTACTACACTGACAAAAGATGTAAAGAGTCTAAAGGAAAAAAAAAGTATATTTTCTCCACTAAAAAGGAAAAAAAAATCAAAAAGAAAAGTAAACACAAACCCAGCCACTGCTCTTTTACGCAGCGATGCTGGGGACACAAAAGTTCATATGAAAACTTTCATTGTCATACAGTCTACAATACTAAACAAGACAAATAAATGACTTCCATGTTACTATCATGAGACCTCACCATACAAAAATCTCCCATTCCATTAGATGTCTCTGACGATTTAATTGTGAGAAATTTGTGAGACAAAAAGTCCACATGAATCCTTTCAGTTACCACTGCAGAGTTACCATGAGTTAACTGGTCTTACAAGAGTACCATCAAGGTAAGCAAGGTAAATATTTTAAAATAAATATAAAACTTCTAAGATAGAAAACTTCAGTATAGAATCAGGGATTACTTTAGTAAAAGCAACTAACTTGTTGCTGCTTTTTCCCATGTATTAAACAAACTGAATAGAATTCAGAACACACTATTGAACAAAACGTAAAAACAAAGTCAACTAGAAGCAATAATCCTATTTGTACACAGCATAAATCAATATACAGTATTGTAAGTGAACAAGACTGATTGGCTTTTAAATGAATTTTCTGTTTCAAGGCCAGTTTCTCTACAAACAGCTGTGAAGAGTACGGTTAGGGCAGGCCAACTTCTTTATGATGTCGCATTATGTGCTGGTTCTTTTCCGAGGGTCTTCGGAATCCTTTCTTGCAGTACTCACAGCGGTGAGGATAGTCTTTCGTATGAATGGAGATAACGTGCCGCTTAAAGCCTGACGCATCTGTAGTGCTATATTCACAGTACTCACACTGATATACCTTCCGGCCACTGTGGGTCTTCATATGCTTTTTAAGCTCACTTTGTTGCCGAAATCCCTTTCTACATCTCTTACACCTAAATGGAAGGTCCTTTGTATGAACCGAGAGAATATGGCGACTTAGTACAAACGGATCTGCAATCTTAAAGTCACAATGTCTACACTGGTGCATTTTTTTACCCTTGTGGGCAGCCACATGTTTCTTGAGTTCTGAAGGCCTGTGAAAGCCTTTATCGCACATGTCACACTTATGAGGATAGTCCTTAGTATGAACTGAAATTATGTGTCGCTTCAAATCACTTGAGTTTGAACTCTTGTGGTCACAATGCAAACACTGGTGAGTTTTGCTCTCTTGATGGATAAGAGCATGTTGTTGCACCTCTTTGGTATCTGAGAAAGTCAGAAGACAAATGTCACACTTGAATGGCATCTCTTTACTATGCTTAGTTTTTACATGTGTTTTCAAGTTAGAAGAATCTGCGGACCTGTATTCGCAGTACTGGCATTCATAGGGCTTTTCTCCAGTATGGATTCGCATGTGCTTTTTGAGCTCTGATGGATGACGGAAACCTTTGCCACACTCTACACAAATATGAGGAAAATTCTTGCTGTGGACTGCCAAAAGGTGGCGATTCAATAGGCCTTGTTCAGCTGTTTCATATTCACAGAACTTACACTTGTGCATCTTGTTGGCTCCTTTTTCCTTATGCACCATTTTATGAGTAAACAAAGCCCCAGCATGAGAGAAATGCTTTCCACACTCATCGCATTCTATGGCTTTCTCTGCCTTGCTGGTTAGCTTGTGGCTCTCCAGGTGATTGTGTAAACTTATCTTCTTGTTGGTAGTGTAATCACAGTCAGTACAGCGGTACTTTTTCTTGGCAAGGTGTTCAGGATGGTTTTTCATGTGTCTTTTTAAGAAACCTCTCGATTTAAACTTCTTGCCACAAATCATGCAAGGGTAGACAGTGAGAGGATGTCCATCTGGGCCAATAATTATTGCTAAGAAAGGAAAGGAGCATAAGTGATCAAAACATGCTGATTTACTTTCTTCAAAAGTCTGAATGCATGCGTGCTCTGAACACTACTGTCAAGGGCTCCTCATCTGCCTACATGCTATACATTCTTCTCTCATTTTCAATCTAAGATACACAACAACCTGGCCCTAAGAACTTGGACTACACAACTAGCCTTTGCCGCTTTAACAAAATTAATAAATATGTAATTTCTATTGCAAAGTGAGTAAGCCGTAATTTAGAAACCTGTGGGAATTATTCATATAAAGTTTTTTAGTTATAATTCCTGCTTTATTAGAAAACATTAATCTATGTCAACTTAATAATAAAAGTTAAATATACCAATAAGTCTTAATACGCAAACTGGTATATAAGAAGTAAGCAACATCATACAAACTCACATACTTATGTTGCTATATCAATTAGGCCCATTCCATATTAAATAATCATTCTTTATTTTTTCAAAACTGAACTGCCAACATGGATGAAAGGACTCCTTTTCATTTTCATATAATTCAAGTTTTGTACATTTTTCATCCTTGTTTGATCCATTCCCACTCCTTTTTAGTCAATAAAATCATTCATGAATATCACTGAATTCTGAAATTCAATACACAAAAGCAACATATGGTCTAGCCACTAAAATGCCATCGCGATCCCCCTGTGGATGCACACTAGCACTTCCTGAGAGCTTGCGGAGCGAGCACGCTGCACCGTGAACGCGCGCCCTCACCTGTTTGGTACTGCCTGGAATCAGGTCTTCTCCTTTTCTTTGGTTTTTGTTTAGCCAGTCTGCCGAGGCCAGCAGACTCATCTATGTGCAAGAGGGCACTTGCAGTGCCATTCCGGTTTTCAATTCCATCAGAATTATTACCTAACAATGTGTATTAAAAAAACAAAATCATACAGTATTATAAATTATAAAGAATTAGGAATTGTTTATTAACTACAACAATGAAAAGCCATGATACTCATGAATGACAGATATACCCCACTCTAGAGTTTTATGAGCACACTCATTATAGTAAGACCACTGAAAATGCCTACCTTCCAAAACTAAAACATGTGTCAGAATTTTCCCCCAAGGGTCCCAGGCTATGTCCTAAAATTTTAAAGCCATGGACCTGATACAGTTAAGCTGAAACATTCCAGCTTGGAAGCCTGTATACTTCATACGGTATATTCTTTCTATATCATGTAGACAGGAGGAAATGCCTGTTTAAAGTCAGGACAAAAAACAGGCTTTATAATCCTCCCCCCTACTGTTGTTTCAATCAAATAATCCTTATACAATAGTATTAACATTTTAGATTTCTAAAAACTAAAACCACAAAAGCTATTTTTCAATCACAAATTTATGTCCAAAGAGCGGCTCTATGACTTACCGTAAGCAGCTGCCCACGCAATCGGCATGAAGGTTTTCATTTCGTTGTCCTCCACTTGCTGTTCATGCACTGCGGCTGCAGCTGCGGCTGCAGCATCCTCCTCTCCAACAATCACTTCCATATAAACTTCATCAGCAATTTCAGCAACATCTAAGTAGAAAATTGTATGAACTTTTCTGATCAGGTTCTCAGAGCTCATAGGAAAGATACTTTTATTTGAATTCAGCTAATATGCAAATGGGAAGAAATCTAAACATCACCTGGAATACAGCTTTTGTAAAATAAACGCTTGCTCAATGACTCTTTCCTTGGTTTTCACCATAATTTAGTTTTAAAGTAGCAAACATTGTAAACATACGCGTCAATGCCTCCCTGAGAACATGACAGCGTAATAATTTCTAAAGTGACGCTACTTATTTCCTTCAAATACTGACCATTAAAGAGAGTAAACACTTAAAAACACATTTTCTCCCCAGAAAGACCGTCTACTTACTCAATTCTTCCTCTTCTTGCTGAGCGTCATTAACAGCCATATAAACCATCTTTTCTCTGGGAACACGCATACTGTTGTTTGGATCAAGCAGTTCAACCCCATGCTCGTTCTCAGGCTCGCTTTCCACAATGTCTACGGTTCCACCTATCAAGGAAAACAGCAGCTCTAAGAATTTATTTTAAAATTTCATTTCCACGTCTTCCTTTTTCAAACACATTTCTCTGATACTATACTAAACTTATTTATCTTCAGAAAAGACTTCGTATTTTCTCAGTCTAAATAACCCAAAAATAATTAGACTGAAGCACTGCTCAGCACTGCTCACCTAAGTCATCTTCTCCAGGATCAGCTTTAAAAATGTACACCTTGATGACTTCAGGGCAAGTGCCATCCACTTTACAAGGATCAATTTCTGTTTCGTTGTCCATAGTCAGTCCAGATGAACCATCATGTTCTATTTTACCAGCATCATCCACTAAGCAAGCAGAAAATACATCTCAAGTAATAATAGAAAATGCTTAAACAGAAAGTTACTGTTTGAGTTCTGCTAACAAACATTCTCTTTCACTTGAGTTACATAAAATTGGATGATTTTAATCTAGACAAGTAGAAGGTTCAATAAAATGCCTTTCTAAAGACTTTTAAAACTGAGATCAGATATTAAAAAAAGTATTACAGAAAAAAATGCCTGGGAGCCTAAAAACTATAAGTAAAAGGATGTATTTAGCCTTTGCTAAACACATCTTTTAATATTTAAGATGAAAACCTTTAAATAATATTCTAGTAGTAAAATGAAAAAGCACGGTCTTCATATGAATATTTCATAAACTCTACTTTATGGTTACTATTCTTAAATATTATTTGATGTTATCTATTTTCACCAGAATAATATGTTTAAAAATAAAGTAATCATGACTGGCAGAAAGGCTGGAGAATGGAAATTCTAATTCAATCTACTTAAAACTTATAAAATGCTGGGCTCAATGACACATGCCTTTAACCCTAGCATTCAGGAGTCAAAGGCAGGCAGATCTCTATGAGTTCCAAGGCCAACTTGGTCTGCACAGGGAAACCTTGTCCCCCAAAAGAAAACAAAAACAAAAAACAAAACAAAAACCTAAACAAGCAAAAACCTTGTAACACATCTTTTATGTTGAGTAACACATATATACAACTTTAACTTATGACTTTAAGTCAAAGTCCTTGGTAGTAAATACTGCAATGTATAAATTCAAACACACTCTGATATACCTATCTGCCCTCTTGAAAGACAAAATAAGAGGGGCCATAAGAAAAAGAAGAGAGGGGTTGGGGATTTAGCTCAGTGGTAGAGCGCTTGCCTAGGAAGCGCAAGGCCCTGGGTTCGATCCCCAGCTCCGAAAAAAAGAACCAAAAAAAAAAAAAAAGAAAAGAAAAAGAAGAGAAACAAAACAAAAGAAGGTAAAAGATAGGAAAGTCTTAAACAGCAAACTACGCTTTTAAAGGCTTTATAGAAGTCACCAAAAGAAATCAGTGTTATGTATGATTTGGAAAATAAAACACAAGAAAAATGATGTCAAACAGACTCTAGATCTCAAAAAAAAAAAAAAAGACCAAAAATGTAATTGCCATTTTAAGTAGCCTTTTATCACACACATTATTTAGGGGCATCTCTGGCAACACAGAAAGTGTGGTAAAGGTTAATAAAAACTCAGCACCTAGGACAACTTATCCTAAAAAGTTAGACTTATCAATGTTAAGTCATGACTTGGATGTGGTGGCACAAGCCTTTAATCCCAGTACTTGGGAGACAGAGACAGAGACTCTGTGAGTTCAAGGCCAACATGATCCAGAGCAAGTTCCAGGACAGCCAAGGGGCTGTACAGAGAAACCCTGTCTCACAAAAAGAAAAAAAAAAGAAGGAAGGAGGGAGGGAGGGGAGGGGAGGGAAGGAGGGAGGGAAGGAGGGAGAAAGATGGAGAGAGGGAGAGAGGGAGAGAGGGAGAGGGGGAGAGGGGGAGAGAGGGAGAGAGAGAGAGAGAGAGAGAGAGAGAGAGAGAGAGAGAGAGAGAGAGAGAGAACCGTTCTTTCTGCTAGCACTAGTGGCCTAGTTGCCTTAAAATGGTCCAAGGCCTAGAAACAGAGACTTTTCTGGTACCAACAAGTCTTTTCCTTTCTCTTTTTAGTTCTCTTCCTGATGATCTCCCACATATATTTGTTTTCTTTCTGGCTGGACATTTATGTTTTACTCAATTCATCAAATGGGGAATTGTAATTGTATATTATTAAGACCTTAGGATAGGTATTGGGAAATACTAATACGACAGAGTAAGACTGCACTCCAGTGGGAGAGCAGACAAGTAGTCAGACGACTATTTTAACTGGAGCAATAATAAATGTAACTACTGTTTACTGACTAAGTACTACTTACAACAACCTTGTGAAGCAGATAAAGTACTGTTGACATTTTACAACAGAGCAAACAAAGTCCAGAAAGGTTGACCATTTGTAGTTACACAGAATTTAAATCTCAAACCACATGAGTCATGGTCTGTGTCTGTTAACTTTTGGTCTCTAGAGTTTGAGATGGATACGGGCAAAAGAATTACATTATATCAAAAACTAGTGAATGATGTAAATACCTAAAGATGGCTTTCACCAGAAATGAGATTTACATATTTATGACTCTTTGGGCAGTTGGTATTGCAAGCAAGGCTAAATGGCACTGGTTCTGATCACTTGTAACACTTTAAATTCAGGATCATCTTTTTTTTTTTTTTTTTTTTGGTTCTTTTTTTCGGAGCTGGGGACCGAACCCAGGGCCTTGCGCTTCCTAGGCAAGCGCTCTACCACTGAGCTAAATCCCCAACCCCCAGGATCTTTTAGTTGTTTACAACCAATATTAATTAAAGCAAGACACAGCTCATGACTGTGGTGCCATAAAGTCCTGTCATGTTCTCAAAACCTGCATTTACCTAAACAAAGTTCTTATAAACAGACACACACAACAAAACAGCAAAAAAATTTTTTTAAAAAGGCAATATACTGACAACTTTGTCAACCTGATTTCTGACTTACCTAGAATTAAGACCAATTTAAAAAAAATACTTTAAAATGATCTCTTTAACAAAACCAAACACAAAGGCCTGGCATGTTGGCGCATGCTTTTACTTGAGTCCCAGTACTCAGGAAGCAGAGGCAGAGGCAAGTGCCAGCCTGGTCTACAAAGCTAGATCCAGGACAGCCAAGGCTACACAAAGAAAAACTACCTTTAAAAGAAAATCAAAGACAGCCAGAGTTATATGTGAGATTCTGTCTCAAAAATGACTAAAATACATGTTTACGTGTATCTTTTTTGTTGATAATTATTTTGCTTTTCCTTGTGTCATTTAAAGTAACTGAAAATGAAGGTACCTTACAGAGAAAAGGCAAACCACCTGTTAACTCACACTATAGGAGGAAACAGGCATTAAGCTCTCTGATGCAACCTTTACTAAGAAGTTCATATAGAACATGAAAGAGGATCGGCATCCAAAATGATAGTGCTTCCCTGTACACTAAGAGGTGCTATGTAGACAAAGGAAGGATATCTCACTCAGACTGGAAGAATGAGAAGGGCACTTCATTCAGGTAAAGGACAAACTATGAACACAGGTACAAAGACAAGAAATGGTAGGGAAGGACCGAGGGCAAAGGCATGGTGGGGAACACAACCAACTGCTAAACTGAAGTCAGATCACAAAGGGTCTCCTGCACATGGCAGACAGAGAGGCTCAGACTTGATCCTGGAAAGCTGGAAGTTTTTCAATCAGGTCAGACATCAAAATCTCTTGGGAAACTTGAGGGCAAAGATGAGTCTCTAGCCAAGCAACTCTATATAATCTAAATGTAGGGAACATGGGGCCTAGAAAGTGAAAAGGGGGGAGATTGATTTAGAAGGACCCTAAAGCCCTAATCCTGTCCAGAGGGGTGGGAGCATCTGCTGTTAAGTGATGAGGAATCTTTAAGCAATGAGAGCAGAGGCCTATTGCTATAACATCTTGCTGGCCTTGAAAACATGGATGGGCTAAACTCCATTAAGACACAAAGCAGGGAGAGCACTTATAAGTCTACTATAGTAGATGACAGACAAGGCCTTCAATAAAAACAACAAATGGTAGGAAGAAGAAAGAAGGCTAGGTTGGACACCAACTTGGGATACACAGGACTTGGGGATTTGTCTAGTACGCTACTTCAAGAAGAACAAAAGGAACCAAGTCAGGGGTTTGATTATAAGTGGGTGAGAATATAACAGAAAAGAAGAAAAGGGAGGACCTCTCTTTTATTTATTTGTTTGTTTAAGACAGGTTCTTACTCTGTAGTCCAGCCAGGTATGGAAATCTCGATATGGCCCAAGCTGGCCTTGAATTTGAGGCATCCCTCCTGCCTCATCCTCAAAATGTAGTACTGGCATTAAAAGTCCTGTGCTAGGCTATTAAGATGGCTCAGCAGGTAAAGGTGCTTGTCACCAAGCCTGATTTTGATCCCTGGAAGGAGAAAACCAACTCCTGCAAGTTGTCCTCATATTGTGGTACATGATATACACATGCACCCAGACCCAATCACACACAAAGAAATAGAATTTTAAAAAGTCAATAAAAACATGTGCCAACATACTCAACAATGAATAGTGTAATTCCTTTAAAGTAGTAGGAATTTAAATAGTCTTGCAGGGTGGTGGTAGACACCTTTAATCTCAGCACTTGGGAGGCAGAGGCAGATAGGTCTCTGAGTATGAGCCCAGCCTGGTCTACAGAGTGAGTCAGAGGACAACTTCGAGGAGCTACTGGAGAAACTCTTGTCTCAAAATGAGGAAAAAAAAAAAACAAGCAGAGAGAGGGGGGTGGGAGGGGGAGGGAGGGAGGGAGGGAGGGAGGGAGGGGAGGGAGAGAGAGAGGATTTTAAATATTCTCACAATCTAGATAACTGAACCAATGGTCATTTTCAACTTTCAAACAGTGGTAGCCCCAGAAATCTCACCAATCTGTGTAGAGGAGTCCAGAATACAGGGCACTTACTTTAAACAGTTCAAGATTGATGAAGTTGACCTAAACTTTGAGCAAAGTTTCAAAAACCAATACTAGGCAAGGCACTCAAAAAGCTGAAACTACGTAATGCAAAACTGTCTCAAAAATGAAAATCAAAACAACAAAAAAATTGGCTGGAGAAACAGCCCAGTAGTTAAGAGTGATTGCAGCTCTTCCACAAGAGACAAGTTCGATTCCTAGCACCTACATCAGCTAGCTCACAACTGCCTGTAACTCTAGCTCCAGAGGATCCAACACTCTCTTCTATCCTCTGAGCACATAGGTAACATGCACCCAGACATACACACATTTTGAAAAGTTAAATAAAGTCAATAAAAAAACAAGTAATAACAAAAATCCCACCTAATTTTAACTGGTACTAAAACGTCAGATGTCCTTCTGGTTCCAAAGAGCAAGGCTGGACTTGCTGTTTTGACATGTTAGCTTGTCTGTCAGGACCCTTATAAAACCTTCAATCATCTTAGAACATGCAAAATGTTCACTTATAATTCAGAGTTTAAAAAATTTGTTTGCTTTCAGGAAAGATGGGAAGATGCATTTCAAATACACTGACTTCCCTGATAACGGCAATTTCTATTCTTATACAAAAGTAAAATTTACCTTCAGATTTTCACCTTGAGAAATCGCCCTACCTACTCAACCTGTGAAATTCTTCTGAATATAAAATATTCAGTTTTTTAAAGAACACTGATGATCCTGTTAAGAATTTCACTGTAATTCTAAAGCTACTATTAAAAATGAAATTTCTAAAAACAAAGAAAGCTTCAATGAAGTTGAGTCATCCTGTGTCTGATTTCTGCCTAAGTGTCTTCTTTACCAGTCATGAGAACTAGTACTTTAGAATAAGGCTTCTCCAAAATAGAAGTGCATTATTTTTTAAATTAACATTACTTCTAATAATAACTACCATTTGCATTGCATCTTGCTATTTCTTTCATGTTTCTATGAAGTTTTTTGCTTCATTTTCCAGAGAAAGAAACAAAGGCTCTGAGATGGTCTATAACTGGTCAAGTCAGTTAGCTAGAGAAAGATTGAGGAAAGTGCAGGAACATGCCTGTCTTTCAAACTCAGGCCTTTATTTTCATTTCCTAGTAGTTACAGAAAAATGTTTAGTTTGTCTGAAACTCAGTATTTAAAAAAATGATCAATAATCCCAAGCCACCCAGGAATTCTCTCACTTTATTTTTTGTATTTTTTTTTCTATTCTAAAAACTGAATCTGGGGTTGGGGATTTTAGCTCAGTGGTAGAGCGCTTGCCTAGCAAGCGCAAGGCCCTGGGTTCGGTCCCCAGCTCCGAAAAAAAGAAAAAAAAACTGAATCTAGCAAATCATCTTCCCATTTTGCCCAGCATTTGACCCAAAAACTGAAAAGAAATTTTGGTGAACAATCTCATTACTAATAACAAAACTCTAGCAAGTATAACCATGCTTTATACAGGTCCAAGGAAGCCTCAGTAAACCCATCTGAAGATTGAAAACTAGGAAATGATCACTCGCAATAACAGTGGATACTGTGGCATCTAAGGTCTGTAACCCATTAATTTATTGTGAATGCCTAATTTAGAATGCTTACACAACAATATTTCCCCTCCCTCCTTCTCAGAAAGAGAAAGAAAATGAATGTGTGTCTATTTCTTTATAGAGATGCAACTTAGGACCAACTCTACCCGTGAATTTCACCTATAAAAACAATTTTGAATAGAGGAAAAAAATATCTGAACAAGCTTTAAAGATGAACGTTTAAGGTGATTATAATAACAATGTTCTGTATACTTGAAAATCACTAAAGAGGGGGTTGGGGATTTGGCTCAGTGGTAGAGCGCTTGCCTAGGAAGCGCAAGGCCCTGGGTTTGGTCCCCAGCTCCAAAAAAAAAAAAAGAAAATCACTAAAGAAATAGATTTTTTTTATCAAGACAAAGAAAATAACTATGAAGAGCAATGCAACTTTACTGTTCAATGCAACCCCCCGAAGTTCCTCTAGTCACTCACTACAAAACCTTTGCCATTCTTAAAGGTCTTAAGTCAAGATAGATTTTATGTTACAATCCAGCTTTAATCTTTGCTATAAGGTAGAAACCAAGAAAAAAAAACTAACAATTCCCAAGACATTATAATGGTTTGGTTCCAAAAGTGGATTGAGTTTATCTTTCTTTACTTTGAAGAGAAGAGATGATGATGAGAAGAGGGGACAAAAGTTCAAAATTGCCTGTACAATAGAAAACACAAAAGATACAACCAAAGCCACTATCTCTAAATCTAATTTAAAACAACCTAACTACCATTATAGCAATAGGACAGGAACATGAGCCTAGATACCTGTTTAAATTAAATGTACCTTTGCTTTCTTTGAACTTGTATCTTTTAACAAGAATAGAGTGAATACAATATTAAATATATTTAATATACATAACAAATTAAAATATGCCAAAATAGACTAAAACAAGTTTATTTCTGCCTTTTTCAGAACCATCAATACTGACTTCAATCAGAATCCTAGGACCTAAAAGACAAGTAAATATAAATAACATTTTTTAAAAGTCTGGATTCTGCAATACTACACTTGGTATGTTGGTCTCAATCACTAGTAAACTTATCTATTTTAAAATTTGTCTTCTAAAGATGTTCTTCTAAAAGAGCAATAAAGGTCAATCCTTACTCCTTAGTAAACCCTTAGAAGACTAGAAGGGTGAAAGCCAGAAGGGCAGAAAGCAGAAGGAAGGCAGAGTGCTGTCTCCTTCACAATCTGGGAGAAAGCCAACTATTTCCTCTAACCTTGGTGCTGGGTTGTCTAGTCTTGTTATAGAAAATCTGGCATTGGTATTTTAAAACAGCGTCTTGGGCTAAGATGGCTTAGTGGGCAAAGGCCACTATCAAGGCTAACAATCCACGTTCTATGCTTGGAACCTGCACAATAGGAGTTGTTACAGGATATTTGAACCTGTTTCTTGTTAGGATGTGGCTCAGCCCTTAGCACACACCTTTAAATCCCTCTGTCTGGAATACAGACACACCCTTAATACACACTTTAATCCCAAACACTGAAGGTAAAGTTAGTTTATAGAAGGAAGCACCCATGTTTGAAAACAATGTCTATACTTGAGTGACAGAAAAAGCTACAAATCAGAGAAAGATTTGACACAATAGGATATGCCCCACACTCAAGAAAAGAGAAAGGAAAGAGAAGCTATTTAAGAGAGAGATGGACAGTACAGGAAGGAATAGTTCGGAGAATACAGTAGAGTTCATGGAGAATAGTTGAAGAGTAGAGCAGGCCAGAGAGGAAGAGGGAGGCAGTTTTACTGGAGAGTTTTACAGAGACAGTCTGAAAAAAGAACAAGCTAGACACAGGTAAAAAAAAATGGAACGAACCAGAGCATGAAGAGCCAGAAGATTAGAACATACTGCTAAAGTTAGTATGAGGCTGACTGGAGCCATTCAGGACAAGAGAGGGAGGCCCGACTGAATCAGTCAGCTTAGAAAGGAGTTTGAGCCACAACAGCTGAGTTGACTAACCAGCTAGAGCTCAGGAAGAACTAGAAAGGGTGAGTCTCAGAGGCTGAAAACATTCTAGGCCTAGATAATGTATGGAGGCCAGGAGCTTTCAGGACTAGGTTAGCCGACAGAAGCAGTAAGCCTCCCAGATGACAAATAAACCAGCCAAATAAAAGATACTCTTACGGGGTTGGGGATTTAGCTCAGTGGTAGAGCGCTGGAAGGCCCTGGGTTTGGTCCTCAGCTCCGAAAAAAAAAAATTGAAAAGATACTCTTACAAAAAAGAACAGACTTCCACAAGATGTCCTCTGACCTCTACACAGATGCCATGGCATGCGCGCACACATACACACACACACACACACACACACACACACACACACACACACACACACACACACAAATAAAATGTATTTTTAAAACTAAAATAAGGGCTGGAGAGATGGCTCAGGGGTTAAGAGCACTGACTGCTCTTCCAGAGGTCCTGAGTTCAAGCCCCAGCAACCACATGGTGGCTCACAACCATCTGTAACCGGGATCTAATACCTTCTTCTGGTGTGTCTGAAGACAGCTTCAATGTACTCACATACATAAATAAAATCTTTAAAAAATAAAACAAAACAAAAAAGCTAAAATAAAGGGGCTGGAGAGAGTACTTCTTGCTCTCAAGAGAATTCATGTTCAGCTCTCAGCATACTAACAGTCACCTATAGCCCCAGCTCCAGAAGACTGATACCTTCTTCTGACCCGAAGCCGGTACCAAGCACACACCTGGCATAGGTATATGTACACGCAGGCAAAATACTCATAAAATAAAAATAAATCTAAACTTTTTAAATAAAATAACATTATTTTTGTACTAAGATATCTTCTTAATGAACTTAAGTCTTCAGTCCTCAGCAGGCTGCTCAATTCACTTCCATCCATCTTAGACATTTATCTGAGCTTCTTAAACTAGCCCATGTCCATCAACCTTTTACCACTAGCCTTTGGCTATCCACCCAACCTTGTGCTTTTTCTTATTCTGTATTGGTAGATGTGATGGTTTATATATGCTCAGCCCAGGGAGCGGCACTATTAGAAGGTGTGGCCTTGTTGGAGTAGGTGTGTCACTGTGGGCGTGGACTTTAAGACCCTCTTCCTAGCTGCCTGGAAGTCAGGATTCTAGCAGCCTTCAGGCGAAGATGTAGAACTCTCAGCTCCTCCTGCACCATAGCTGCCTAGGTGCTGCCATGTTCCTGCCTTGATGAAAATGGACAGAACCTCTGAACCTGTAAGGCAGTCCCTATTAAATGCTGTCCTTATAAGAGTTGCCTTGGTCATGTGTCTGCTTACAGCAGTAAAACCTAAGACAGTAGATGATGCTCCTCCACAGAGAAAACATGTGACATTCAAACATTTCCTCTAATCTTCTGTCTTCAGAGAAGATTCTCATTCCTCCTAACATTTTATCTCTCTGCCTAAGACACAACTAACAGCTATCTACTGTGACCCTAAACACCAGTCCTTTCCTCTTTGCACATCTTATTCCACCTATTTGCCTTCCTTTCTCTATTGTCAAACTGGCCCTGTCCATTGGTTTGTCCCTCTACCCATAAGCATGTCTGAGATATATTCACCATTTTGCTAACCAGCAAAAGCCATACTATAGCCTCCTGTCCCTTGACTAACCATAATGTCTTATACAAAGTGTTTCCCCCTATATTATTTTCACTGATTTCTCAACCCATTGTAGTTCAATTCTTCTATCTCCTATCCATTCACTCATGTTTTATTGAAACTAATCCATTTTTATCCATTCATCCTTATTGCCCACCAAGAGTCTTTCTTCTCAGTGGCGACACATTTAAGGCATTCTCTGTATCCCTCAAAAGGGTTGAAAAGACTGTTACCTTGTCTCCTGCAAACCTTCAATTTTCATTTCACCTCTCCTCTTCCTTCTAATGAGACCTCGTCTCACCTTGCAGCCTAAGCTAATTTCAAATGCCCACATCATTTTACCCAAAAGATCTATTCTGACACTTTGTTTTCAGTTAGCACATAAACTAATGGGTTTCCTTATAGCATGGAAATACATGTGTATAATACTGTTACTCGCCCCACTCCCTCATGACCCACTATTGCTAGTTGCCTTCCTCTCACCAAGTAGTCTAGCCCCCATTTCTGCATTCATGTCACATGTATTCCGTTTTTTGTCTCCTTTCCCCTTCCCTAAAGAATTCTTCCTTGGGGCCGGAAAGATGGGTCACCAGTTAAGAGAAGAGCACTGGATGTTCTTAAAGTAGAACCAAGTTCTATTCTCAGCAACCACACAGTGGCTCACAATCATCTGAGCCAATATACCTTCTTCTGACTTCTATGGACATGTGTTACACATATATGCATGCATGTAGGAAAAAACATTCATACACATAAATCTTTTTTTAAAAAGGTGTTCTTCCTCCCCGTCAGTGTGGAGGTTCATTCAGGCACTTAAGAGGCAGAGGCAGATCTCTGAGTTTAAGTCCATTCTGAACAGTTTCAGCTTCAGAACAGCACACAAAAAGTTCTTCCTCCCTTCTCACGGTCCCTTTCTACTTTTTTATTGAGGAGTGCTCTGTCTGCATGTACACCTGCATGCCAGAAGAGGGCATCAGATCCCATTACAGATGGTTGTGAGCCACCAAGTGGTTGCTGGGATTTGAACTCAGGACCTCTGGAAGAGCAACCAGTGCTCTTAACCACTGAGCCATCTCTCCAGCCCTTTCCCTTTCTACTTTTATGACTTACAACCTACTCCATACACAACTTCAATCTGTAATGTCAGCATGAGAGAAAACATGTAGTTACTTCTCTGACTCTGACATAGTTCTCTTAACAAGATAATCTCTAGTTCCACACATTTCCCCGCAATTCTTTTACTTTTCTCTCAGCTGAGTATCTATCACTATGTATCTACCATTTTTTTAATCCACTCATCTGCTGGTGGACATCTAGCTGGTTTTATTTCTTAGCTACTGTGGTGTAGCAGTAAACTTTGCCTGTAGGTTTCTGTGGTACACTGACTCAAAAGTCCTTCCTTCAGGTAGATACCCAGGAATGAATGAATGAATATAAACATTACACACATCTCTCTCTCTCTCTCTCTCTCTCTCTCTCTCTCTCTCTCTCGCACGCACGCACGCACGCGCACACACACACACACACACACACACACACACACACACACTCACAAATCCATAGTAACTTCATTACATACTTTAATACTTTTTCTGCAAGAACTCTCTGGAAACCACCAACCACTTCCATGAGATACTTCCTATCTTTCTGTTACCTCACCCATTTCTCCTCTCTCCAAAATGTCAAATTTATATTTTCAACTGCCAAGAAAACAAGCAGGAAACTGTCTCCAACAAGGAAGCACCTCATATTTTTAGCAAATCCTAAATCATTCTTACTCACCAAACTTACTCCCTTTTCTTGAATAATTATTATGACCCAATCTTCCAAGCTAGAAATCTTAGGGTTAAAAACCAGTTACCTTTGTATTATCTTTCTCCATCCACCAGTCCCACCTACCTCATCTGAGGCTAAATCTCATCCGTTTTCTTTTCTAATCTCGAGTTCAGCTCTCCTCGATCTTCTTTACTATCAAGGTCTTTGGGATATTTATTGTTTTGTTGAGAAAGGAGGTCTTCCTGGCCCTGGAACTCAATCTTCCTCAGTGCTGGAATTACAGAACTACACTACCACTCCCCAACTTGAAGTACTCTTTCTTATACATGAACCACTTCAACTACTGTTTATCCCCAGCCTCTTGTTCTTGTATTCTTAATCTCTACTGCTACAAGGATTATCTTACAAAATAAATTTAAAATTGAAATAAGCCACATCACATACTCCCTTGAAGATCAGCAAAAACTTAAACAGAAAACTACCTTGTATTGGTTAGAATATAAAAAAATAATAATCTCATAACACAGGAGAACTTATTTAAACAAAACATTGAGGTAATATAATCAAACTTGTAAGTATGGATAATTTTTTTTAAATTTTTATTATTGTATGTATGTCTGTGTATTTATGTGTAGGGAGCACACGTGTGGAAGACAGGAAAATTTTGGGAACTCAGTTCTCTCCTTCCACTGTGGGTTCCAGGGACTAAACTCAGTTCACCGTCAGGATTATACAGCAACACACGAATACTTTTGCCTGCTGAGCCATCTCACTGGTCCTAAATGTGTATACCTTGTAACCCAGTCATTCTATTTTTGAAAATTCATTACAAGGAATAAAGCACAGAGATGTCAGCACATCTTAAGTTTCTAGGAAAGGCCAAGATAGAAACCACACATGAACAAACACAGGCACACAAAGAAACATAGCTACCTTTTTTATAATGCATGTGATGTACATAAGTGCATGTATGTGAGCGTGTATGTGTCTGTGCCATGTGTGTGCATGCAGATGGATATGCACATGCACGTGGAGACCCAAAGTTGGTATCAGGTATGTTCCTCTGATTGCTGTCTACTTTACTGAGGAGGGGTCTTGCTGAACCTGGAGCTTATTCATTCCCACTACTCTACCAAGCCAGCTTGCCCCTAAGGAACCTGCTTCTTTGCCTCTTGTCTAAGATCACTGTTGGCCACTATGCTTGCCTGGATTTTACATGGTCCTGAGGCTCCAAACTCCATTCCCCACACTTAAATGGCAAACATTAATCCAATGAGCCATCCCTTTAACCGTCCCCAACCCTTTGTAAACCAGGTGGGCTACTCCACTCTCCACAAGAATTCAGTCACAACTCTACATCACTCTGTCAGCTCCCTCCTACAGTAGATTATAAGCCTTTCCCCCTAGAATCAATGGCTTTCTGTACTTTATTTATTTAGGACTTATCAATAACTGTAGCACCTACAACAATGTAAACACATACAAGTCCTA
Source organism: Rattus norvegicus (assembly GCF_021556685.1). NCBI lineage: Eukaryota > Metazoa > Chordata > Mammalia > Rodentia > Muridae > Rattus > Rattus norvegicus. The sequence goes on from NC_141554.1 coordinate 66,787,480, forward strand.
TAAATACTTGCAGAATGAAGGTTTCCTTTTTACAAAGACCATTCGTTTCAAAAGTTCTATCATAACTTACTGAGATGGAATTTTATTTTGCAGCCCAGGCTTACTTCAAACATACAGAAGTCCTCTTTCCTCAGCCTGTTGAGTGCTGAGACTACAGGTACACATGTACCACCACTCCAGGGTGAGAATATCTCAATAGCTTTAAAAAGATGGTTTACTATAAAATGCGGGTGGACTCCTTTATATGGCATACCAATTTCATGTATAAAAACCAGGCAAGTTTATAAATAATTTACCAGTCCTTATTTATGGGAGTTTAGTGCCTTAAGGAGTAAGAATATATACTGGGTTAGAACTCTAGTCTACCAAACCTAGAACTTGATAACTTGACATCTGAAAGTAGCACCAAGAAGACAGCTATTCTCCCAGATGCCAACTTAAAGCATTTGGAGGTATGTCCCCAAAACACCTTAGTTTGCTTCAGTGCTCTAATAAATCCATCATGCTTGAAATCATGTTGCAGTACTATGTTCTTTCCCATTCTGTTCCATAAACAATACGTTTCATACGAAGTACATTAAGTATTAATGTACACTCAAGAACATAAGTTCATACTTCAGGCTTTCTCTGACCATGTTTGTTTCCTGTACCTATAAGCATACAAGAATATGACTGGTTTGGTCATGTTGTTTTGTCTGAGACAGGGTCTCACTATGTGTAGCTTTAGCTGTCCTGGAATTCACTATATAAGCCGGGCTGGCCTCAAACTCAAAGATCTGCCTGCCTCTGCTTCCCAAGTGATGGATTAAAGGTGTGCACCACCACACCTAGACAAGGTATCTTTATACACTTTGTGTGATGGACATTTAGTTAAGAAAGTTTCACCCCTGGAGTAAGATAGATAAAGAGCCTTCAGAAGTACCTGTGAGAAACACTCTACCCCAGACTTACAAGAGATCATAAGGTAGTCCTCACAGTTGGCTTTGTCTTCATCCTGCTGGTTCACAGGGACCCCGTTGGCATCTATGACTGCTTCAGAGGCACAGTCTGCTACCAGCACTTCTTCCGAAACAACATCAGCGGTCAGAGGATCTGTGACGATTTCTGCTTCTACTACACTATCATGAACCACATGTTCAACGTGACTAACGTCAGACACATGTATAGATTCACTTGTCAAGACATGTTCAGGCATAGATATTGAGGCTGAAGTAATATCGGAAGCTAAAACATCATCTGGAACTGTGCAATGCGTTAAAGAAACTTCTTCGGTTACATCTGAATCCAGGACTTGTTCAGGGATGATGACTGTTTCGGACACATCTGCTTCGTCCATGATATCTGTACATTGGACATCTTCTATAACAACATCCTCAATAACATCTTGGATTACAACTGAGTCTGGGTCATCGGGAACGTAGTTATGAACGGTTATGTCTGAATCCACAACATCTGACACATAAACCGTTTCTTGTACTTCCACAACAATTTGATTTCCATCCATGTGTGTAGCACCAGCTCCTAAAAAATAAATGAACTCATAAATAAGTGTGGTAGTTTGAATAAGAATGGCCTCTATAAGCTCATATATTTGAATGTTTAGTCACCAGGAAGTGTTTGAACAGATTATAAGGATTAAGAGGTTGTAGACTTGTTGGAGGGTGTGTGTCACTAGGGGTGGTCTCTGAGGTTTCAAAAGCCCATGCCAAGTGCCAGGCCTAGTGTGCACTCGTGTGTGCACATGTGTGTGTGTCTCTCTCCTGCCTAACCTTCTGGCCTGTAGATCAAAATGTAAAGGTCTCTGCCTACGGATCAGGATGTAGCTCTTGGTTCTACTTCCATACCTGTCACCATGATGAGAACAGACTGAACCTCTGTAACTATCAGTAAGTCCCCAATTTAAATGCTTTCTCTTATAAGAGCTGCCTTGGTCATGATGTCTCTTCCCAGCAACAAAACAGTAGCTAAGACAGTAAGTAAACAAAATCATGAATTTGAGCACTAAATAAATATTCCAACCAGCAAAATTATCATTCAATTTCTCCCAAGATACTACAGTAGCTTCTCAGTTTTCTCTTAGATTCCCCTGAACCTATTTTTAAATAAAATTAGAAAGACACTTTTTAGGACACTCTTACGTATCTATCCCAAATCAATAAGTAAGGAAAAACTATGATAATAACACAGTTGAGACAAAGAAAAATTTTCTCGACAGTAAAACTCTAGGCATGCTAAAACTCAGTTACTTAAGGCATTGCTATAAAAAATAATGTACCTATAGGTGGCAGGCAGATGGGTCAGTTTTCTTTATTATATGTGTTTTTCATGCATTTTTCCTCCTTGTTCTACCTTCCTTCCTTGAACTTAATTTTTTCTTATTTCTATCTTTCCCATGACTCCTTTTCTTTCCTCCTTCACTTCCTTCTTTTGCTCTGGTATCACAAACATCCTCTACCTAGGACTATAGAATTTTAGAATTTGACTTCTATTCTGGGACATAAAAAGACAAGGGCAGGGGCTGGGGATTTAGCTCAGTGGTAAAGCGCTTACCTAGGAAGCGCAAGGCCCTGGGTTCGGTCCCCAGCTCCGGGGGGGGGGGGGGGGGGAACAAAAAAAAAAAAAAAGACAAGGGCATAAACAAAAAGAAGGCTCAGAAAGTTTGGCCTGTCTCTGCAGGAGACAGTGGGATAAAGGAAAGTGGCAACAGAAGGAACCTCCCCACTTCAGCAGAGCACTGGATTCTTTTTTTTGGGTTCTTTTTTTCAGAGCTGGGGACCGAACCCGAACCCAGGGCCTTGCGCTTCCTAGGCAAGCGCTCTACCACTGAGCTAAATTCCCAACCCCCAGAGCACTGGATTCTTTCTAGCTGCTTCCCTGCCCTCACTCCCCAAAGCAGCTCCTCACAGTACAAGAAACTCTACTTGAGTACATCTTAGTTGAAAGAGTGATAGGAGATAAAAATCAATTGTTATGTAAAGAGATTAATGATTTAACCAAGATCATCGCTTGCATAGTATATGGTGTGCAATTAATATTGCTAGCAACAAATGGTGCAAATGGAGCAAATTATACATCTTTATGAGAAATACAAAATAAAATAAAACAAATCCAGTATCTTGGCTGCCAGTCCAGAGAACAACAAAGAAAGTTTTACAAGTCTCAAAAAACAAACAAAAACAACCTCTTCAATAGATCAATGCTTCTGTTTGGTTTTCAGAACAAGTTAGATCCAAGTAGTTACCTAATTCAATCACTATATCCCTACTCAAACACTCTATAACAAAACAAAACAGCAAGAAAAATCAACAAACAAAACTAGCCTGGCTGCAGAGGAGGCCCACACCTTTATTACCAGCACTCAAGAGGCAGAGGCAGGTGGATCTGTGGCCAAAACTATCCTAGAACACAAAAAGAAACCCTGTCTCAAAAAACGAAAACCAACCAAACAAGCAAGAAATGTAATTCACAGATGAGGATTAGACAAAACTTAATAATTTTATGACTTTGAGCAAGTCACTGAACTTGAGTTTCCATTGCCTCATCAGGGAAATGAGAATAGTATGTGCCCTGCATACGTCACAAGATTGTGACCATCAAATCAGAGTATATGGGAAATGTTCTGAAAAACGTAATGAGACGTTTCATTATTATCATGACATAGAAACGGAGGCCCTGACAGATTTAGTGACTTGCAAAGAGTTTGCTTAAGTGTTAATCAGGACCACAATGAAACAGTCTTTCACTCTACCACTCAGGGCATTAGCTAGGTTTCCTTGTCACAAGTAAGAGCAAATACACACTTTATTTTCCTCAGTTTCTCTTCCAAAAACAATAATTATGCTTCATGTTCTAATAAACTATGTAGTTATCATTATCAAAAGGAAATCACCAAACTTGAATGATTATTCTATGAAAAATGATGTCCTCCCTTATTAAATATTTAACCTTCTGATCAACTTGTTATTTAATATATTACAACCTGATCATTGAGAAACCAATGAAAAATTAGTTAATTTTCTAATAAAGACAACTCAGTTGTACCCACTTCAATGTTATAAATTCCCCTTCTGTACCCTGGGTAGTGAAGCAAAACTGTCTTCCTGAAGGAAGAGTCTTTGAGGGAACCTATGAGAAGGCTGTGAAAGTGGGCCAGTGTCTGGATGTGGAAGACCTTGGTTTGTACTTTACCGGTTGGGTGATAGAAAGCACGTAGATCATATAATCTACAGTTGTGGTATGTATTCTGACTAGTGGGATGGATTAAATAAATTCAGGGTAAGGAATAAATGTCACTGTCAACTAAGAACAACACAAGAGACTATGTGACAGTGGTGTGGATGTAGTCAAGGAATATTTTTTCAAAGGGACAAAGAACAGAATTCAGTGGATAACTGAGCAAGAAGATAGTAACTAAAGAAACACTAAGAGGCTGATATTACTGTTGTCCAAGAGACAGTTTGCTCTTGAGACCAGGCCAGGCTGGGAAAGTGGCACACACCTGCAGTCTTAGAACTCAGGAGGCTAAGGTAGAAGGATAAAGAATTCAAGGCTCAACCTGGATTTTAGAGACTATCTCAAAAAACTAAAACAAAATGCTTGAGAACAGGGGTGCTTAGCATAGCAGACTTTTCACCTTTTAAAATAGTCATACATACACAATGTATCATTGGTAGAGATCCGAGTAGAAATGTAAAATTTATTTCTTTCATACACGCTTTACATAAATAGCCCAGGGGTCATTTTCTACAATGCTTGTTCATATGCATGTACCTTTACTTAACCCATGACACGACTTGTGTTGTCATGGCAGTACTCTTAAGTTTGGGGTTTTGGAGCATTTGGGATTTTCAGATTAAGGATACTCAACTTATACTGACAAGAATATTAAAGCTCCTTATGAAAAGGCCCAATTTTTAAGAAAGGGATGATAATGTGCTCATTTTTTTATTTGTAGATTCTGAAATCCAAACATAACTAACGATGTGAGAGTTTAGCAATGAGCCATAACAACCTCCCAGTTTGGCAGATGAAAAGTACAGCAGCAATCCAAGTCACTATACCTGTTGCATCAAAAAATGAGTTTGGTGCTTGTGGTTGTAATTCAAGTCCATCTTCATCCATGGCCTTTAAATTCTCATCAGCCAGAACACCTAAATCAAGAGACACCAGTATTAATTTTAGTATCCTTTTTTAATGTCACATTTTCATTTCTGAAGGACTCAAGTTATACAACAGATGAACATCTGACATAAACATATAAATCTAGAGGGTCACCTTTATCCAGGCTCATTATAAATTGAGACACATGCCAAGTACACACCTATAATCATGGTATTCAGGAGGCGAGGCAGGAGACTCACAAGTTCAAGACCAATATGGGCTACACAGAGGGTTCCAAATCAGTCTCAGCTATATGATAAGACCATGTCCAGTGAGGCCCTATCTTAAATAAATAAAATAAAAAATAAATTCAGGGCTAGATAGTGATGGTACTTTAAACCTAGTGCTCTGCAGGCAGAGGTAGGCAGATTTCTGCATTCGAGGCCAGCCTGGTCTACAAAGTGAGTTCTAAGATAGTCAGGGCTAATTAAAGAAACCCTGTCTTGAAAAAATAATCGGGGCTGGGGATTTAGCTCAGTGGTACCTAGGAAGCGCAAGGCCCTGGGTTCGGTCCCTAGCTCCGAAAAAAAAGAAAAAAGAAAAATAATCAATAATCTTTACTGAGTCACTGCTCCAGATCTAAATACACACATATTGGTAAATGTTCACATATACGGAAAACCTTCATCCCAGAATTCAGGAGGATTCCTAAATATCCAAGGCCAAACTGGGCTACTTAACAGGATTTTATGTGTTTCCCTCCCCTTCCCCCAAAGCCTTTAGCACCACCTAGAACCAAGATAAAGAGTATTTTCAGAACCCTAGCACTATCATCTGACTAAGTGACATCATCCTCTCACAGGATTACTTAACTACTTTTTTGTTTCGTTGTTGTTGTTATTTATGTAGCTCTGGTTATCCTGGAACGCACTCTGTAGATCAGGCCAGCCTTGAACTCAGAGATCCACTTGCTCTACCTTTCTAGTGCTGAGATTAAAGGGATAAGTGACCACTGCTCAGCAGCAACTGACTTTTTAAAGGTTCAACTAAATGCATTCTGTCATGGAAAATTTCTGCACAAAAGTTTTTTCATTACTTCTCTAAACTTATGCAGTGTTTCAAACACTATATTGAATAATCATAGAATCACAAAGTACATAATTATAGTAAACACAACTGTAGTAAGCACCTTTCTTAACCTCCTGATTTATGCACATACAATTTTCACAGTGTATTTAACTATTTTGGCCAAAAGTGATTAGCACTAGCTATGAAATGGTTTAAAAAAAACAGTTAAGTCCACTTTAGCCCAATAAAATAAAATTTCTACCCTCAAAAACCTAAAACTGTGAGCAGAAATCAGTTATCTGCTCCTTTCATGTAGCCCTTTCTTCCACTCTCTGCCCGCCTGCATCTCTCAGTCTAGGCCGCTAACACGGAACTGAGGAAGGTCATTTTCCCACTCTGGCTTAGACCAGTAAAATAAAGTTTACAAACAAACAAAAACAATCAATTTAATGTCCTGAGAAAATAGATAAAGCAGGAAGAGGTGGCTTACCAACAGATTTTTGGATCCTGAACACAGAACTTCCTAAGGACCCACTTTATCCTACTCCCTTGGGATCTTATAAGACATCCCAATGACCTTAATTCTTCTTTTTCTACTTTAGCCAAAAACAAACCAACCCTTAACATATCAACTAATATTACTTGATTACTATTTCAAAAGATCAGACATCACAGATTTTATTTGCCCATGTTCTAAATACTGCAGAAACTTCCTCATTGGTTTCCTAGTCTCTACTTTCTAATCCAAACTAAATGGAACTATTAGACACATCTTTCTTTGGCTTTTAATTTTTTTAAAGAAGCATTTATTTACTTTATTTATATGAGTACATTGTAGCTGTCTTCAGACACACCAGAAGAGGGTATCAGATCCCATTACAGATGGTTGTGAGCCACCATGTGGTTGCTGGGGCTTGAACTCAGGACCTCTGGAGGAGCAGTCAGTGCTCTTAACCACTGAACCATCTCTCCAGCCCTGGCTTTTAATTCTTTATTAGTAAATACTATATGCTTGTGAAAATTTTAACACAAATGTAATTTCTCTAAAGCATCGTTTCTCTACTCAAAGAAGATTCAAGCCCATACTATCTTAAATGCTAACTCCAAATTACCTTTCCATCACTGGCTCTCCCAACTTTATCCCAAGTACCTCTCACACATGCATACACTCTCCAAAAAATAAAAATGCCAGAACATCCCTTCCCCAGTACACTAGGGCCCCTCGGTAATTCTAGTACTCAGAGACAGACAGGAGGATTGCCAAAGTCTAAACTAACCTGGCTATACAGGAAGACTGTTAGAAAAACAAACAAACAAACAAACAAACAAACAAAAACACAGACCTAACCTCTGTAGACCTCTTTCCTTGCAAATGTTCTCCCCTACAACTCCAACAAATACACAATATACTAGAAATGTACCCTCCCTACCAGAACTTCCACAGCATGTTTTCTTTCTTAGTATCCTTTTTAACCATGGCTATTTTATGTCTAGCTTAATGTATTGAATTGTACTTGTAGGTACTGAATTCATGCATGGTCATATACGTAGGTGGGCTTTGGTATGCATACAGAGGTCATCTCCATAGTCTTTCTTGATTACTCTCCACCTTGCTTTTGTTTTCTAAATTCTTTAGGTTTCCCCAAGGCTTTTACAAATATCCTTTCTGTATTTACCCCCAGCCCCCTCTTCCCCCATGTGCAGCTAAAGTTTCCAATTTCCCATCAGTTGTCTACTACCTTGGCTTCTATGGTTACTTCAGGTTATACACAGAACTGTTAAGATATGATTCTAGGACCCATACATCACCTTTTTTTTTTTTTGGTTCTTTTTTTCGGAGCTGGGGACCGAACCCAGGGCCTTGTGCTTCCTAGGCAAGCACTCTGCCACTGAGCCAAATCCCCAACCCCGACCTTATTTTTTGAGGCAAGGTTTCTTACTGAACCTTTCCTGGCTTGGCTAGGCTGGCTGGCTAATAATGAAGTCCAGTGCCGGGTCTGTCACCACCTCATACCAGATTTTATGGCAGTGTTGAGGATCCAAATTCAGGTCCTCATGCTTATGCAACAAGAGTCATCTTACCAAGAATCTGGCCCCTATATATCTTATTTTTATATGTTAAATTCCACATAAATATCATGAGAAACCCAAAACGTACATAATAAATGGTTCTATCATTTTCAAGAAATAGCTATGTTTGTGGTAAGAACTATTTGAAATGAAAACAAATGATGGCTAGATTAATAAACAAAAAATGGTTTAACCATGAAAATCAAGGTGTATATGTTCTAAGCTGTCACTACTACATACAACTTAAAGTCACCTTTGGGTATAATTCTTTTTGCTTTCTAAAAAAAAATGCAACTGCAAAGTGATAAATGTATGTTAACCTTCTAAGCATAATAAAATGTTAGGTGAAATTAAGCCAACTAAGATTTAAAAAAGGGATACATGCATTAAGGTACATCTGTCAAGTCTCTCTATATAAGACTAATTCCCATCAATTCTAAAACTCCTCAACCTGTAAAGCAACTACTTAACTCAGCTCTAATCTTCCTTGGCTTTTCTACGACACTCTGACAGATAAGCAATTCCACTGATTCTGAAGTTCATTGCAGCCTATTTTTTCAAAGTGCCACCTTAGCTCCCTTCCCCCTTCTCGGTACAGTAGCTACCCTGATTCCCCTCACATTACAACAGAGCCAGACCTCAGTGTGGTACACTTACTCCTTCCTCTTACTGTTTTCTCTCTACTCCCCTGGTACAGACCACCAAAATCTACATGCTCAGAGCACCATGCTATGCTTCCGACAGACTTAGGACTCTTTTGGCCACTCTCCTCTCTTCCTTCTTCCCCACTCATACTCATATCTTGTCAACTACTTCTCCACAGGACTCCTCAGCAGTTAATCCATCTCAGTCCTTTATTATCTCCAGTCTTATTGTCCTTTAAACTTCCTGATCCCTGAGGCATGAAAATAGCCTCTTAAGTGGCCTTGCTCTTTTTGCCACTCCCATAACAAATGACTAGGAACCCTGAACAAGAGTTAGTGCCAAGGTCTGAGGTATTACAGCTATGTATATCTGTGGGAAACTAATCCTCCAACCACTGCTTTGATCAGGGCACTCCCCTGGGGTCAGAATACTTCAGCAGCTCTCCAACACTCAGAGGCTCTACAATATGAACCCAATATGCCATGACAGAATTATCTGTTGTTATTTTCATCTTCTTATCATAATCTAACATATTCTAGCAAACATGGAAGAAGTCATTACAAAGCTCAATCAAGTTTGGAAAAAACAAAATTTGTACTTACGAGTAGAAAGAATATATATACCTAGGGCTTTGTAACCCTTCTGAGGTTAGACTTGTTAATTCCCTCTGACAATAACAAGGAAACTGTGCTGTTAGAATGGAAACTACTTAGAAAATGTGATCAAGAAAAGGGCCAGGCCAACAATGACACAGAAGTGTGTGCACTGGGGAGCAGGAACCAACACCCCCCCCCCAAAAAAACTAGGCAAACAGAATGCATCAGAGCACCACAATGAAATACAGAGGAAAAGTATCACTGCTACTGCTTTTCTGAAACACCTCTGAGACTGTCAACCCAATTTGGAAAAATATCCCCTCCCAATACAAAAGTCATGATTCTGAAACAATTCAGAATGGAAAAATTAAGTATTAAGGGAAATATTGAATATCAAACCCAAACTTTTCTTCCAACCTTTAAAACACAGCAACATAAATACCCCCACTAAGTCAATAGGAAATGCACTGGTACCATCTCTTAGATTAGGAATGTGAGATAATTTACTTATTTTATATTTCTTTAATTTTCTCCCTGGAAAGAGAGAAAGACAGGGTCTTGCAATACAGTCCAGGCTAGACTCAAACACATGGCTGTGTTCTATTTTCGTATACCTACACACCTCCCTGTCTACTCTTGGACAAATTAACAGGATTCTTAAATATTCACATTACTAATATGCAAAATCACTTTTTGCTTGTGGTCCTCCAAAAACCTTGATGTAATAAAATATTATGGCTGACCAGTCTTTTCCCTGCCACACCCTGAGAACTAAATTGTATTATATATGTTAGAGGAAATGTTTCAAACTTCATGAAGAGCAAACCTATCTAGAATTTTTTTCAGAAATTGAAACTGGTGAAAATTTGCAGCTATTAAAATGTAATTAACATTATTAATTAATAATAATTAATATCCCTCTTTAGTTAGACTTTGTTCCCAAATGTTGCCGTGCTGTTCAATGCTAGCCATCATTTCTCCAAGTATTCTCACTTCTATTAGGTTAACCCTTCAAGTCAGCTATTCTTTTTATTTTTTAAGACAGTGAACTATATATAGCCCTGGTTGTCCTGGAACTCTGTAGACCAGGCTGGCCTCAAACTCACCTGCATCTGCCTCCTGAGTGCTGAGATTAAAACTGTGTCCGTTTTTAATTTATTTTCACTGCTCTCACTGAGTTTTTACTCACCAGTAATCATCAGTTTTTACTGTCAGTTGTCATTAGTTTTGTATTTGTTTTCATTGTGATCACTCTAACAAGCACTTTTCAAATCATATGTACACTTAGTCGGCACTTCAATCAAATTTTGCTTAAACAATGAACATTTTCTTGGAGGATTTTTGGCACAAGAAACTTCAAGGGCCTTCAACAGAGAGCAAATATGTTCTATCTACCACTGATTGAATCTCAGTCATTCTTTCACTTTTGAAGCAATTTCACTAAGTTGTTCAAACTGGCCTTTAACGTACCCTATCATGCCAAGCAGGCCTTTAACTTTCTATCCTCTTGCCTCTCAGTCTTCCTAGTTGCTGGGATTATGTATCGTGATGGTTTGTATATGCTTGGCCCAGGGAGTGGCACTATTAGAAGGTGCAGCCCTATTGGAGTAGGTGTGTCACTGTGGGTGTAGGCTTTAAGACTCATCCTAGATGCCTGGAAGCCAGTCTTCTACTAGCAGCCCTCAGATGAAGCTGTAGAACTCTCAGCTCTTCCTGCTCTGTGCCTGCCTGGATGCTGCCATGTTCCCACCTTGATGATAATGGACTGAACCTCTGAACCTGTAAGCCAGCCCCAGTTAAATGTTGTCCTTATAAGAGTTGCCTTGCTCATGGTGTCTGTTTTACAGCAGTAAAACCTAAGACACATATCCATGTCATAAGGTCCAGCTAAGTTCTTTCAACTTAGGGATTTTCTTACCTCCAGACACAGATATTCCTAATGTACTTTATTTTTTCAAAACTAAACTGATTCTAGCTAGACCTAGTCCATGTACGGTTAAGTGCTTAGACCCCAGCTCCTTCTATTTTCTGTAGTTCATCTTTTTTTGGCTTTGAGACAGGGCTGGCTTGTAACTCATACAGGCCAGGCTGGCCTCAAACTGGTGACAATTCTCCTGCCTCAAACTCTTTTTTTTTTTTTTGGTTCTTTTTTTTCCGGAGCTGGGGACCGAACCCAGGGCCTTGCGCTTCCTAGGTAAGCGCTCTACCACTGAGCTAAATCCCCAGCCCCCTGCCTCAAACTCTTAAGTGCACTCTGCTGGCTTCTCTATCACTCATTAGAATTTCTATTACAGGGTAAGTACTCCTAAATCTGTCCTCTATTATCAGTAACTTTCCTCTTACTTGCTTTTAATTATGTATTTACATATGTAGGTATGAGCACATGAGTGCAGATACCCACTGAGGCCAGCTGTGAGATCTTCTGGAGCTGAACTTACAGGTGGTAATGATCTGCCTAACGTGGGAACTCAATTCCAGTCCTGTCAGTCATATGTGTTCTTAACCATTGAGCTATCTCTCCAACCCGACTTCCCTCTTATTCTATTTACCTTTCTACTAACTTCTATACTGGCTAACTTGATCATCACAAACCAGATCTTTTCTTTTGTTTTGGAGACGAGGTCTCTCTCTATTATGCTCTCTGACTGTCCTCGAACTAGAGATCCACCTACATTAAAGGCACAGGACATCACACCCAGCGAGAGATCCTGTTTTGGTTCCTAAATAACTGAGGGTTTTTCCATAGCCATCTTTCAATTATGTGGTGGACGAAAATGTTTTCCCAGACACTTCTGAAATCCCAATGGTTATCCTATAGCAAACATTACACTGTCTTCCCTAGTGTTTCATTTCTCAGTTGGATGCTTTGGATGCCTCTTCTAAACTGCTGCTTTTCCTCAAAAGCATTGTTCCTTTTGGTTGTCCACATTTACAGACAAGTTGCTAAATTAGTTACACTGACAACTGGGAAACTTTCCTCAGTCCCAGTGAAAAATCTCTGCTTTGCCAAGGAGTGAAGTTGTATTCTACCAGTCACAAGCATCCTTTATATGCGTACAGAAGACAAAATATATAATCAGTCAGGCTTTCCTTTAATGGTAGAAAAGTATTACACTTTCCAGGCCAAGTCTCATAGCCTGTAGAATTACTATAAGCCAACTAAAACACTATCCCTTAGCTAGGTCTGGTGCCACAAGCCTAATCCTACCTACTTGGGACATTGAGGCCTGACTACACTACAAAGCAAATCCAGCCTCAAAAAATGAAAACACGAAGAGGGTGATGCACATCTTTAATCCCAGCACCCAGGAGGCAGAGTCAAATGGATCTCTGTGAGTTTGAGGCTAGTCTGGTCTACAGAGTGAGTTCCAGGACAGCCTGGGCTACACAGGAAAACACTACCTGGAAAAAAAACCAAGATGAAATAAAACAAAATAAAAAGAGGTCTTGGAAAATAGCTTAGAAGTGGAGTACTTCGACTAGCATGCAGAAGATCTTACATTCAATCTACAGTATCACAAAATTAAACAAACACTCCCCAACTTTTCTTGCCAGGGCACCCATTTTATAAATCCATGTATAACTCAGCTAACTTAATGCACTTCCTGCTGCAAGACCACCAGAGGTAGACCCTACCTACATGGACAGAGAACTGGCTCAGCTTTAATCACTTGACTATGGCCATGACTTTGTTCTTTCTCCTAGGACCTTTTTGCTTTGGACATTAGTGTATTTATAGGATGCCAGTTTCTGGTATATGACCACAGATTCACTAACTCTCTTGTTTTTTTCCCCTGACAGATTCTAAATTGATTTATACAAGGACAAAGTATTCTTATGAAAAGTATGTTTCAAGGTTCCTCGGCTCTGGATTTTTACTTCTTTTCCTCAACATGATTTTGGAGGAAAAAAGAGCAAAGGTATTTGATATTTATTCTACGTTAAATTTAAAGTCATGATTTTTAACGTACCATAGAAAATAGCCTGGAAATGTGTAAATAAAACAAAATATCCATGAGACAAAAATTTTTAAAAAATGAATCACTAGTAACACATTATAAACAACACTTAACAGAACAAATATTCTTAGACATAAGTAACCAATCAATTCAAACCCTAGTCCATTAGAACAGATTATACCAGATTACTTTACTTTCAAACAATCCTGTTCACCTCCTCTGTCAAAGGGAAGAGAAAATGCCTGCAGTTGTGAATGGAAGAACCTTGTCCTCCTTCCTTGCCCTGCCCCACTTGGAACCTTTGCACGCTTCACTCACGAATTAAGTCCAAGTTTTTGTTACAGACTAGCTTTTCCATAAAATCATCCTGTGCCAATTGGTAATTGCAAGGTTCTGTTTGCTTAAAGAGCCTGAACTTTCACAATCTATTAAAAATTGGCCCTAAAACGAAAAACCTAAAACCCTTATTTTTCCAAAGCCCCTATTCCTGCTCAGATTAAGAACTGCCAAAAATATCCTCTGAATTTAGCTATATTTGTAAGCTAACAATAGCACACTATGTTAAATGCTTTTAAGATTAGCCTGATGGTAGGAACAGTACAGGCTTGGCACTTGTTTTCACATATGTAGAGCAATAGAGCCCCCTTTATAAAAGCATTACCCTTTAAAGGCATGCAGTAGTTGACCAATCCACTTACCATAACATTCTACTGTTTATCATGATGGGATGAATATAACGACTCTTTGTTTCCCCCTTTTTGACTTCATAGTGACTAATTATAAGTTGCTTTGTAACTTTTGCTGGAATTTTCAACAGAAATCCTACTCACATGTCTCCTGAATGTATCCTGTTTTTAGCTGTAGGTGTACTAGAGTGGAGTGTGTAAAACTAGGATAAAGACATTATGTAAACATAATATAGAGTGGAGATTAATTTACATTACATTAGACAAGAATATGCAAAATACAACCATTACAGGTGAAATTTTTAAGAAGTCGATTTCCATCAAATACAATGCAGGGTAAAGAAATATTTGGTTTTCTCTTTTTTTGTTTTTTGTTTTTTGTTTTTTTTTTTTTTTGGAGCTGAGGACGGAACCCAGGGCCTTGCTGCTCTACCACTGAGCTAAATCCCCAACCCCTTGTGTTATTTAAAAAGGGTTCCCTTACACATTTGTTTTGTTCCTATAATTTCTGCCAATCGAGCTTCCCAAACTAAGTATTTAATTTATCTCTGGCCTAGTCATTTTAGTAGTTGTTGGGTACCTTTCTTATGGATTCCCTTTCTCGATATGTTTTTTTTTTCTCTTCTTTTTCTCAATGAGTGACATATACCCTGGCATTTAAAAAAAAAAAAGCCTAGTAGTGGTGTAAACTGTCTTTAATCCCAACGAGGAGGAAGAGGCAGGCAGAGCTCTGTGAGTTTGAAGCCAACTTGGACAGTAAGGGCTATACAAAGAAACTGTCTCGAAAAAACAAACAGAAAGAAACCAACAATAACAACTTAAGCTGGGTGATAGTACATGCCTTTAAACTTACCACTAGAGAGGCAGACGTAGGAGGATCTCTGTGAGTTTGGTCTACAGAGAGAGTTCAAGGACAGCCAGGACCTCTTTCTCAAAACAAAACTCTTTCTAATACATTAAAACTTAAAAGGACTTTGAGTTGTTTGTTGGTTTTGTTTTTTAAATTTTTCATTACAATTATTTATTTAGTGTTTATGAGTACATGCATGTGAATGTGCATTCAAGACCCACATTCTTGTGAAAGTCAGAGCACAGCCTATGAGTTAACCCTCTATTTGTACCATGTGATCTCCAGGAACTGAACCCAGGTAGTCTAGCCTAGCAGCAGCCACCCTCACCAGACAAGTCATTTACCACTGCTGGGTTTTGACTTTTTGAAATAGGGTCTAACAATTCAAAAGCCTAAGCTGCCCTTGAACTAACAGCAATCCTCCTGTCTTGGCTTCCTGTGTACTGAAATTACAAGTGCTAACTACTGTAATTGCCCTACACCTTTAGTTTAATGTGGTCTAACTTTCAATTACTTTATTCAAACTAATTCTTTTCTTAATTGTCTGGTAACTAGTTTTTAAATTCATATATTATCACTTTGTACTTTTTAAAACATTCAAGATATTTTTAAAACATTCAAGATATTTATAACTATGAAGAGTTAGGGGTATAGTTCAGTGGTAGAGTGATTGCCTGGCTTGTTTGAAACTGGGTTCTACACCAGATATCACAAATATAAACTATGAACATTCATTTATGTTTCTATCTATTATTTTTAATTGAATTTTTGAGAAACAATATCTCTATTGGTCCTAATTGTTCTAGAACTACTATATAGACCAGATTGGCCTTGAACTAGAGATCTACCTGCTTCTGCCTCTCTAGTGCTAAGGTTAAAGTCATGTGCCATCGTGTCAAACTAACTATAAACACTGTTAATATCACCGTCCTACCCACTAATACTAAATAAAAGTAACTAATAGTGACTCCACACTATTCCTAACCTACATAAACATAAGATTTCTATTACTGCTATTCCTAAATACATTATACTAACACCAGTAATGGTCTCCATGCATCATAAACATTGGTAAGAATATAATATTGGGCTTTTGTATAACTAGAACAACATTTTCTAATTGGCAGTTGCAGAACTGTAGAGTGTGTTTCTATACTGATGTTGTATTAATAGCAATAGGCTTTGCATATATAATTTAATAAATCCTTGAGTCATCAAACAAAAGAACGGGCTGGATTTGGCATACAAGACCAGCAATAAACATACTCCAAGCTGACTATCAACAAGTGCTTTTAAACTAATCAACTATTTTAAGGAGGGAATTATCTAAGGGTTTTTTTCCCTAAGAAGTATGAAGACAATAACTACTAACATAAAAATATAATTAAATAAGATATAAAAAAATATAATTGAAATATGGAGAACTGATACAAAAAAGGGGGGAAAACTTCTAAGAAAACTGTAAATCAATGAGGAACATGTAAATTACCAGCACTTTGTTATACACAGAGGGGCAGCTCTATGGTAATGTGCTTGCCTATCATGTGTAGGACCCTAGTACCTAATACTCAATCCCTAATATTGGGGAAAAAAGAAAGGAGGAAGAGGAAGGAAAAATTAATCTAATTACGACAAATTTTTTAAAAAAACAAAATTGTTAGATATAACCCTTTCAAAAAAAATCACAGGCTGGAGAGGTGGCTCAGTGGTTAAGAGCACTGACTGCTATACAGCCACCCAATTAGACAAGATGGATGAAGCAAAGAAGTGCAGGCCGACAGGAGCCGGATGTAGATCTCTCCTGAGAGACACAGCCAGAATACAGCAAATACAGAGGCGAATGCCAGCAGCAAACCACTGAACTGAGAATAGGTCCCCTATTGAAGGAATCAGAGAAAGAACTGGAAGACCTTGAAGGGGCTCGAGACCACAAAAGTACAACAATGCCAAGCAATCAGAGCTTCCAGGGACTAAGCCACTACCTAAAGACTATACATGGACTGACCCTGGACTCTGACCCCATAGGTAGCAATGAATATCCTAGTAAGAGCACCAGTGGAAGGGGAAGCCCTGGGTCCTGCTAAGACTGAACCCCCAGTGAACTAGTCTATGGGGGGAGGGCGGCAATGGGGGGAGGGTTGGGAGGGGAACACCCATAAGGAAGGGGAGGGGGGAGGGGGATGTTTGCCCGGAAACCGGGAAAGGGAATAACACTCGAAATGTATATAAGAAATACTCAAGTTAATAAAAAAAAAAAAAAAAGGGGGGGGGCTGGAGAGATGGCTCAGCGGTTAAGAGCGCCCGACTGCTCTTCCAGAGGTCATGAGTTCAATTCCCAGCAACCACATGGTGGCTCACAACCATCTGTAAAGAGATCTGATGCCCTCTTCTGGTGTATCTGAAGACAGCTACAGTGTACTTATATATAATAAATAAATAAATCTTTAAAAAAAAAAAAAAACAAGACGAAAAAAAATCAAGTACCTAATTGAAGATGCAAAATCGTATTACAGAAAGACTGTGTTTTGAATTAATAGTTGTTCATATCTCTTGTCAATGGTGAAAATTATTCTTATTCAGTGATTTAGAGAAATGAAGAATATTATGCACTGTGTCAAAAAAAAAAAAAGAGCACTGACTGCTCTTCCAGAGGTCCTGAGTTCAATTCCCAGCAACCACATGGTGGCTCATGACCATCTGTAAAGGAATCCGATACCCTCTTCTGGTGTGTCTGAAGACAGCCACAGTGTACTCACATACATAAAATAAATAAATCTAAAATTCAAATAAAAAAAATCACATTTTTTCCAAACTGGAATAAACTATGCCAGAACACAAAGCTTTATCAAATAAAATTCCCCATTTAAAACAAAACCATGAAGCAATTTAACCAAAATAGAAACTTGGCTATTTTGAACTTCAAGTCAAATATTTGTAAATAAGACCCATCATGTAAAAAGAATAATAGTGCTGTGCTTGATGGTGCACGCCTTTAACCTCAGCACTGGGTAGGAAGAGGCAGCTGATTTCTCAGTTCAAAGCCAGCCTGGTCTGCACAGTGAGTTGCAGGACAGCCAGAGCTACCTAGTGGGACTCTATCTCCACATACAGAGAGACATTAACACAACATAATCACCACAGTGTTAAAGGAAGGAGCCAGACAACGGTTAAGACTAATCATTCAAAACGGGAAGAAGGCCAAGTGCAGTGGAGCTTGCCTTTTATCCCAGGACTTGGGAGGCGGGATAAATGTTCAAGGCTAGTCTGTTCTACAGAGCAAGTTCCAAGATAGCCAGGGATACACAGAAAAACTCTGTCTTGGAAAAACAAACCAAAACAAAGCAAAAACCAAAATAAAAGTTACAGTATGTTTTGGATTTACTAAAATATATGCTGTTTGATCTTATTATAAATTATCCTTGTTCCTAAATTTGATTTTCAAGTTGCTTGCTGTTGGTATAACTACAACTGAGTTTTGTTTAGTAGTCAATGTTCTCCAACCATGATACAATAAAGTTGGAAAAGAAAAGTCAGAACACAGGCACAGTGTACATGTCTGTAAACCCAGCACATGGGAGACAGAGGCAAAAGGATCAAGAATTATGGCTAGCAGTGAGTTTGAGGCCAGCTAGTGCTACATGAGACCCTGTCTTTAACAGAAAAATTATGAAAAGCACAATGCATTCAGAACCACTTAATAATAAAAATAAAGTATCAAAATCATAAGATCCAGTTATCAGAGGAAAAATTCCAAATTTCAATCCATGTAGTTTAAAAATCGGTTAAGTACTAGTAAGCAGCCTCCAACTTAGCTCTTTTTAAATGTCAAATCATACAGAAACAAAATAGAAAGGAATAATAGTGCCAAGAATAGAAACACAAAACATCCGTAAAATGAACAGTTTGAAAAATCTGATTAGCACAGGCTAGTTATTGACAATGCATAATAAAAATGGAAATTAAAGTTAATTTTTTAATCATCAAGGAAACTGTATTATATCATAATATTTGAAAATTTATACTTTATTTTGTATAAATTATCCCCCCCCCCAAAAAAAACTTCAAAAGCAAAATGGATATAACCACAGGAGAAAGGGGGCTATTAGTAATTCAAATCCACAATCTACAAAAAAAGAAGAAACCAAGTACAGTTTTACAAATGGAGTCTGTCTACCTTTCAGTGATCAGATACCTCTATGCAACAGACCTGTTTCAAAAAAGAGGGAATGCTCCCCAATTCATCTTACAAGGTTAGCTGGGCACAGTTATACGCACCTGTAGAAAGACAGAAAGAGAAAAAAAAACCCAATTAATAGGATATCCTATGTCATTATCTTGAACTTTCATTTAGACTTAGCAAAATAACTTTTGGAATTATTTTGGGTAGGGTTTTTATAGTGTTATGCGCACGCGCGTGCGCGCGCGCGCGCACACACACACACACGCACACACTCAAGCACGCACGCACACACGCACGCATATGTGTAAAAGAACTAGTAGGGTAGGTATTCCCAATTTACATTCAGGGTTCCACTGTAAGTTGCTCTTCTAACTCAAACCTGGTCAACTGTTTCTAACAAAACTATTTTGTCAGCAAGTGCTTATATTGTAGCATTTCTTAGTAAGCTTTACTATTATCTATAGCATTCTTTCAAGGCAGATAACCATTTAGCAATTCTGTGTTCTGTTGCACTGTTTGGCAAGAAATAACATGCAACAGTGCACATATTCTTTAAAGTGATAGCAAAATATAGTTATGTGCCAGGCAGTGGTGGCACGCATTCTTAATCCTAGCACTTAGGAGGCAGAGGCAGGCAGATCTCTGTGAATTCTAGGCCGGCCTGGTCTACAGAGTCAATTTCAGGATAGCCAAATTAACAGAGAAACCACCTTAAAAAAATTGTAACTATATAATGGCACCTGCCTGGGAAAGTAATTATATGATACTATCAATTGGGGCTCTATTTCAAAGATGTTAAAATGTAGGAAGTATATTTCAGAATCTATAACATATGATCACAAGAGCTTAGCAATGTTGTAAAATGAATGCACCATGCTGTTTATAAAAGATAAAATAGAAATTTAAAGACTGGTATAGGTCTTTTATACAGCTGCAGAGCGCTTGTCTGGCTAGCATGCACAAGGTTGTGCATTCAGTCCTCAGCACCATTTGCGGGAGAGGTGGCTGGTAGCACCCAATTGGCTTACAATTGCAGAGGCTGAAGGAAGAAGAATCTCAAAATCTCGGACAGTCTGGGCTAGATAGAGTGAATTCAAGGCCAACATGGGCAACTATGTGGAAAAAAATTAGCAATTAAAAAACCAGGACTGGGGGCTGGAGATGGCTTGGTGGTTAAGAGGACTCACTGTTCTTCCAGAGGTCCTGAGCTCAATTCCCAGCAACCACATGGTAGCTCAAAACCATCTGTAATGGGATCCAATGCCCTATACTGGTGTGTCTGAAGACAGTTACAGTATACTTATATATAATAAATAATCTTTTAAAATAAGGACTGAAGAGGCTGAGGATAGATGTAGTCAATTTGTTGGCCTAGCACATATGAAGTCCTAGGTTCGATCCCAAGTATCACATCCATAGTGCTATCTAAGACTATCAAAGAACTTGGCATAACGGAATATGTCTATAATCTTAGCATTCTGGATACAGAGGCTGGAGGATCAGAAGGCAAGAGTTATTCTTGGTTATATACAGCTAGTTTGGCAACAGCCTAGGACACATGAAGGGGAGAAAAGGAGGGAGAGAGTAAAGAGACAGACAGCTTGGCGGAAGAACGCTGGTCTAGCATGTGTTAATCACTAAATTTAATCCCTGACAGCACCAAAGCAGGTTCAGGGTGGAGGGACAGAGAACAAATGAAAAGAAAACTGGGTTTACAATGGCAACAAAGATAACAAACTGAGATTAGTGTTTCCAATAGAGTTAAAGGCAAACACAATAAAAATCCAATAAAATAATCCTTTAAAAAATGAACAAGTTAAGATTTAATTATAAAGCTAGCATCATGAAATCAAGGTGGCAGTGATAGAACTAGCCCAACAGGTCAATAGAAACAGAAACTAAAAGCAGATGTGGGGCCAATGAGGTGGCTCAGTGGTAGAAGGCACTTGCCATCAAGCCTGAGACCTGAATTCAATCGCCAGGACCCACATGGTGAGAGAAATGATCCCTGCAGGTCCTCGTCTAACCTCCAGACACAGCCCCGCGAATATACACAGAAATAAATGATGCAATGAAAGTTTAAACAAAATTAAATGAAAACATGTACAGATGTATGTAATGCAGTAATACCTCAGGGGAGACAGACTGAACTGAGAAATGCAAAAATAAATGAGATCCCTGCATCATCACCAGAGAAAATTTTCCAGATAAACTGTATATGAAAAAGCACACAGCCAGGCAGTGGTAGCACACATTGTTAATCCCAGAACTTGAGAGGCAGAGGCAGACAGATCTCTGAGTTCTAGGCCAGCCTGGTCTACAGAGTGAATTCCAGGACAGCCAGAGCTGCACAGAGAAAACCTGTCTCAAGAAAAAAACAAAAAGAAAAGGAGAGCAAGGTATCATGATTACCTTTAAGAATTTCTAGAACACCACACACACACACACACACACACACACACACACACACACACACACACAGAGAGAGAGAGAGAGAGAGAGAGCGCACAGCCCAAAAACCAGCTACCTTCACATTAAGAACTCCAACACAAAAAGTAAACAAAGCTACGAGAAAAGCCACAGAGTAGGAAGATACTTTTAGCATATATAATCACAAATCTTTAAGATCCACAATATAAAAATATCCATAAACCATAAGAAAAAGGCAACAGTCCAACACAAAAGTTGATCAAGGACGTATGCATAAACAATTCCCAGAAAACTCAAATGGCCAGTAAATCTGGAGAAGCAATTCAGCCAACTCTAATAGTAACCAAAGAAATGGAAAATAAACACAGCAAGGAGATCGCATTTATACCCAACAGATTAGGAAAACAGCAAAATCTAATCTTTTAGCAAGGAGATCGCATTTATACCCAACAGATTAGGAAAACAGCAAAATCTAATCTTTTGGCAATGTTCTGGTGAACTAAGCTCAGAAACAGCTGGTGAGAGTGTCAAATGAAATGCAATTTGGTGTTTTGGCAATTCCCAGTAAAACTGACAATGCACAGACTTCCTCAATACAGCAACTGCACTTCTACTACAAGGGGAACAACTGTTTGAGGATGCTCACGACAGCACTGCTGGAAATTGCTCAAAACTGCCAACAGCCTAATGTGTCCCCCATAAAAATAAATAGATCAGCATTTTTATATATTGAAATACAGTATTAGTAAGAGCTTCCTTAGCACCCAAAAGGACCTTGCTCTGATACCCAGTACTGCTTGTCCCCCAAAAGTATGAAT
Organism: Rattus norvegicus; assembly: GCF_021556685.1. Classification (NCBI taxonomy): domain Eukaryota; kingdom Metazoa; phylum Chordata; class Mammalia; order Rodentia; family Muridae; genus Rattus; species Rattus norvegicus. Next base: position 66,809,882 of record NC_141554.1, read on the forward strand.
GAACTACAACAGTAGTTTTCAAACTTTTTGGTTTCAGGACTCTTAAGCTTTCAAAATGACAGAACCATAAGATGTTTTTTATGTCACTCAGAGAAATTTAAACTAAGAGTACAGTATAATGGCACATGCCTGCCACCTCAGGACTTGAGAGGTTAAAAGCTTGATTACCAAGTTTCAGGCCCCTCTGGAACTGGGGCAAGATCTTGTCTTTTGTTTTTAAACATTTAAAAATATTAATTCATTAAAAATTTTAAGCATGAATAACATTTTACTATGTTAAGTTTTTTAAAATTGAAACTTGTTTTATTTCTGCAAATCTAATGACTCACTTCACAGAGGAAAGATAAATTCCAACTGTTTCTGCACTTACTCAATTATGACATCATAAATCATGTACTCTCTAATGCCTGAATAATATACAGGTGAATGTGGATAAAAAGGGCAAGTGACAGCATTATGAAGCTAATTCTGACCTCATCAGCCTCCTCTAAGACCATTAGGGACCTGGAAGAATCCCTGTAGCACATTGGAAACCAATAAATTGGATCTTTAAAACTATGTTTGGTACTCTCAGGAGGTGATGGCACATCCCTTTTAATCCCAGCACTCGGGAGGCAGAAGCAGGCAGATCTCTGAATTTGAGGCCAGCCTAGTCCACAGATCAAGTTCCAGGACAACCAGGGCTACACAGATAAACCCTCTCAAAAAGCATGCATAAATAAACAAACAAACCAGCAAACAAAGCATGTTAAATATATACAACAATGCACTATAAATAAAGTTAAGACGCATAAGGCAATACCTGATATTACTTTAGTTACATACATATTGAACAATGGTTGCATGTAGAAAAGAGGAATGTGGCTAAAGGGGATGCATCCTTGAAGTTGTAAGCTGTGAGAGCATTTCATTAAAACATCGCAACAGGGGTTGGGGATTTAGCTCAGTGGTAGAGCGCTTGCCTAGCAAGCACAAGGCCCTGGGTTCGGTCCCCAGCTCCGAAAAAAAGAAAAGAAAAAAAAAAAAAAAAACATCGCAACAAACTAAAATTTGTCAACTCAATATTTACTCTTTAACAATTCTGAAAAACTTCATAATTAAAACTTTAAACAAACAGCTATATACATTAAGGCCATTTAGCTTCTTTAAAGTATACTTCCTGCGGAGCAAAAAAAACAAGGTTTTGGGGGTTGGGGATTTAGCTCAGTGGTAGAGCGCTTGCCTAGCAAGCCCAAGGCCCTGGGTTCAGTCCCCAGCTCCGGAAAAAAAAAGGTTTTAAGATTACATGGATTTTAAAAAATGCTGTCTGGATAAAGAATTTGGCAGGAATAGGAGCAGGTTGGCTATATTCCAATCAAATCTGGGGCAAGTATAGAGGTTACTCAGCACCTGGGTTTGACCTGTTGTCCTAACAAGATAGGTGTGCCTTAAAATGAATATCCCTTAGTCAAAGAACATACAGGATAGATAACTGAATTTGAATAGCTGGAAACTATTCAACAAATCAAATTTACTGAGCCCAATAATTTAGATAATTGTTTGGGAAGATGATGATCATATGCCAGGTACTGCTTGGGGACAAAGACAAATGAGAACCTGTGTCTACATTCTATTGAGAAGACAAACATACAAACATTCATTAAAACATTAAAGATTAAATGCTAAAGATGTCCACATTGTTCATGGAACAAAAAATAACAGCTCAGGAACACGGATGGTGTTAACAACAGAAAGAGTAAGAAATGAGAGTTGTTTGGGGACCCTGAGCTTTAAAATAATCCTATAAATAGTACTGGTCATCTATGTGCTGGATAAGTCTGTTTGCAGCTATGTTAAGACACACTAGACACCTCAAATGCTGGATTAGACACTAGATATGTGGGTATGGTAAGAGACATTGAACTAACAGAGAAGATTCCAGAGAGAGAAGCTAACAGATAAACCTTGAGGGAAACCCCACCATAGGAGAAAGAAAAAGCAGAGTGTATGAAACAGAACATACTTGACAACATTAGCATGTGGCTGAAATTTCCTGACTTGGGAATTATTGGCTTTAGTAAAAGGTGAAGTGGAAAGTTAAAGCAAAGAAAGACAGGTGAGGTAAACAAAAGAAAAACAAAAAACGTGTAAGGACAGGGAAAGGAACCAGCAAAGTTACAAGAGACCAAATTAGGCAAGGTTAATGCCAGCACTCAGAGGTGAGGTCAGCCTGGCCTACCATAATGAGTTCCAGGACAGCCAGGACTATTTACAGAGAACTCTGTCTCAAACCAACCAAAAAGAATGGACAGAGCTCCATCCCAAAGGAAGCAGGCCACTGTGTGTGCAGACACCAAGGCTAGATAGAGGTAGGGCATTCCTTATACAGAGACAAAAGGCAAAGTGAAATGTATGCACGGAAAAAACTCAAGACTATGAAGAGACACTGACAACCAGGTAACTGGCTAGACTTTCAGTTAGGTTTAAAAAAGGGAGGGGAGGACTCTAAGCCAGTTGTGGGGATATGCATGCCTCAGGAAGCTGAGGCTGGAGATTTAGGAGGCTGAGGCTGAGGCTAGCCAAGCTACTTAATAAGATTTGGGTCTCAAAACAAACAAAAATTATATCTTTGATGAGGATGAAGGATTTCAGGGGCCTTTTAACTGTTTTTTTTTTTTTAGTTTAAAGGTAAATTGCCACTGTGCATAAGCATAATTAACACCTTATCATTAACAATGTTGAGAGACTAAACATTTTCAAGCAATGGAAGGGGAAATGTCTTTGAAAGAATCTGAGAGCAGGTTTTTTTTTTTTTGAAAAAAGGAAATTGCAAAAACAAAAAAAATCACCATCTACCTTTTTACAAAGAACCACTTAACTGTACCAATTAAACTTAAGAACTTCACACTGTATATTATGCATTCTGACTGCTCTCTGCCCCCCACCCAAGAACCGCATCTTGAAAGTCTTTTTAAAGAGAATTTTTAAATGTGATTCTTCTTTTTAATTTTGACCTCAAACTCACAAAAATCCCCCTGCCTCCTGAATGCTGGAGTGAAAGGCATGTGCCAACACCACCAAGCTTAAGAAAACTTCTTTAATTAAAGTTTGCCATGGCCTCTAGGAAAACCACTCTTCAGGAGCAATATTTCCAACCTGTTGCTGTCTTCAGAAGAGAAGCCACTGAGAGTGAATAAATGTACAACTGTGAAGCACATTTCCCACATAAGCATCTCGATAAGTCAAATATTAATCAAAAATGCAGGAAGGCTTGCTTAGCAAATAACCTTTTTCAGCCTCTCAAACAAAACTCTCAGCAGGGAGAAAAACAGATTGCAAAGGGCAGCTGAAGGCCACTGCTTTTCAATAACCATCCTTCCAAACCACTTTACAAAACTGACTTCCTAAAAAAGTCATCATGGGAACACTCGTACGTTCTCGTACGTTCTCATCTTCTTCAAGAAGCACCAGTCTTAATTTTCAATAATGATAAATGAAATTATAGGAAACTCTACTGTTTACTAGAGAAACAACAACTCTGAGCGAAACGTTATTTACAGCGAGTAGAGAAAAAGGAGCAGCTAACGAAAATGATCATTCAAAAATGTAATAAAATACTTTAAAGGGGTAATAAAATCTGGCTTCTGACCACTCTTTGTAATTACCATCACTATGAAAACACTGGTCAGCCTATACTACAATCTACTTCTCTCAAACTTATTCTAGCCCAACCGAGCTGATAGCTATCAAGCACAGATCCGGGTGTTGTCGTCATCCTTCGAGTCTGAGGGCTCCCCCACTGCTTCCCCACGGAGGATAAGCCCTTCCACCATTCACTCTGCAACCCATCTTTCCAAGCCTCCTGCCTATACTATTCAGTTTAGCTAAACAGTAAATATTTAGCGTTCTCTAAAGAAACTTCACCCTTGAAACGCCCTTTGCCTGTCTGGGCCACCACCTAAAAACACCAGGCTTGGAACCTCAAAATGCCACTTATTTCAGAAACTCATTCCTGATGCTTCATAAGGAAACCATGCGTCCTCTGAAACCCCACAGCAACTCGGTTGTAGCTTTCGCGCGGCACTTCTTACATTTCAACATTTGCTCTTCTACCTCTGAACAACAAGCCTCCTGCAACCACCTCCTACAAGAACCTCCTCCTTAGCATCTAGCACGGCTAGCATGGGATTACCAGAAAAGTTGTGCGGGGTGAGATCGAAAGAACTTTCAAGGGTGGAATTCCACTCTAAAAATCTCACAAACTACCACAGCGAATAAACGAACGCTAGATAATAATCACATTACATTGTTCGATAAGAAAATAACTTTCTGCCCTTTAATCTTCCTCAAGAAAAAAAAAAGAATATACTAAAATTTAAACACAGCGTCCCAAGAAACTTATTTCTACAGAAAGGAACACAAAAACTTCCCTCCGATACTTAGTCTTCCGCTTTCGTAGGATGCCTTTTCCCCCCTATTGGTCAAAAGAGTGGTGAGAACTTTCCCATCACTTTTCTTTCTTTATTCACAGACTCGTGAAAGCAACGATTGGCGGAGAACCACCGCACCAGGGTCACCCTAATGGCCATGTCTACCTCTGAGGAAATAAAGTAATAATAAAATGTCTCCGGCTCCACTACTGCCGCCGCTGCAGATCAACCTGAAGCGGCAGCAAGCGCCAGGGAAAGGCTCGAAGCCCCGGGGCAATACGGATGAGGTGGCTCCGGCGCCAAGACAGCCGCGATGGCCGCCTGCGGCAGCTGAGTTGAAATACAGCGGAAACAGCAGCCAGTCACGGGGCTGTGGGAGGCTGGGCAGGAAGGTGGCGCTGCCGCCAAGCGCCTGGAATCCAAGTGCTCATCATGGCGACGAGGGCAATGGCCGCCATGGGGAGCGAACACGCCCCTGCGCGCACACTCGACGCCGCGCCCGGGCTCCGGTACCCGTAGCCAGCGCCGCCGCTGCCCGCTCTCACACCCCCCCTCACGGGCTGTAGCGGAATTTTCTCCTCAGACGCCGCCTTCAAAATGGCGGCTCCCCCTCCCGGCAACCCCCTCAGTCGTACCCTGCAGCAGGCGCCGATCGTCCGCCATCTTGTCCCCCGTCCCTCTTTCCCCCCCCTCGCCGATATTTACATAGCGAAAATCGGCCCGGCCGGCCTGCGGCCTTCACCTCATGCCTGCAGCCTTAGCCTCCTCGTCAGGCCTCGCCCCCGCACGGTGCCCCGGGTCGGCCGCGTCGCCCACCTAGGACCCCTCAACTGCCTCCCCAACCGCCGGGCAACACTGCCCCGGCGCCCGCCCGTTTGCAGAGCGCGCCTCAACCGCCGTTCTGAACACCCGGGCGCCACCCCGGGCCTAACTGCGGCCTCCTCGGGGCCTGCTCGGCGTCGCGCGCCACGCCGCCCGGCCTAGCGCGGGAGGGCGCCTTGCGGGCCGCCGACCAGGCCGAGACCAGGCCGCCGCGCGCGCACTAGGCCCTACGGCCGCAGTGGCACCCCGGACTCACCGGACAGTCGTGCGGCGGTCGGCGACGGTGGCGGGTGCTGCAGGCCGGCCTTTCTCTGGAGCACTGGGCCGGGCTCCGGCTGGTGGGGCGGGCGGAGGGAGGGAGGAGGGGCCGAGCTCGGAGCTGACAAAAAGCGGCCCAGCTCCCCGGCACGGGCCCGCCGTCAGCACGTCACGTCACCGCCGGGGAGAGAGACCCAGGAAAATGCGGAAGGATAGATGGGCCCCCTCCTCCGCCCGGTGGGTCCCTCTGACGCCCCGGGTTGGCACCGTTCACGCCCCGCAACCGGGGAGCCCCGTGGCCTCGCTGCGGCGGGGTCTCGGGCGGCCTGAGTTTCCGTGACAGCGCCCCCCTTCTTTCCACCTCCGCGCTCCCGCCCGCCACCGCCGCCACACACACGCCGCTGCCACCGCCGCCTCGGCTGTAAAGTCCGCACGAGGCCGTGGTCCGCCGACCCCGTCGAGAGGCGGGAGGCCCGGGCCACCCCCCACCATGTTTGTGGGCCGCAACCACCCCCCGGGGGCCTCCAGGGAGACCTACCGCCTCTCCGCGAGGGTCCTGGCCTGAGGCGGTGGCTCGAGTTGTTTGCAGGCCCTCAGACCCCCCTCCCGCCGTAAATGTGTGTGTGTGTGTGTGTGCTGTGCTGTGTGTGTATGTGTGTGTGTTTTCATCCCCGGTGCCTGGGGATGAAGATAAATTTAGCAACCCTCGCCGTCCCCTGTCTTCCCTTAAAAAAAACAACTTTGAAACAAAATGAAAATGGGCTTGCCAATTTGAATGGTGCAGGCAAAGTGTTGTGGGGGGGGGGGGTGCAAAAACAACTACCAACTACCGTACTTTTTTTTTTAATAAATAAGCTTTCTGTCAGGAAGCCAAATTGGTCTTTTTTTTGGAGGGGGGGTTACATTTTGAAGACTTGCACACTGCAGGGAAGAGAATTTTTAGTGGTATAGAAACTACACGTGTGTTACACTGGAAGTGTATGAATTATAACTTTAATGTATGTTTCAGTAATAATACTATACATTCTACTATTATCTGGAAGTTTTTTTTTTAATAAGATTCTTAAGTCTCTGAAACTTTAAGACGATAGAGAAGGGAAAATTTCCGATTCGACAAAATATTTATAAACTTAAAAACAGGAATTTTGTGTTTTCCTCTGTCTAGATTACTACGTTACATTTTCTTTTTCCAAGACAGGGTTTCTCTGTGTAGTCCTAGCTGTCCTGAAACTTGCTTTGTAGACAAGGCTGAACTTAAGAGATCTACCTGCCTCTGCCTCCCAAGCGCTAAGATTAAAGGCATAGGCCACTACCGCCCAATTATTACATTTCTATACTGGACTGGGGGCTAAAACAATATTAAAAAGATACTAGGAAAACGTTAAATCATGTAGTTTGTACATTAATGTAGACTCTAACATGATATAACTTGTGGTGTACTAGGAGGATGTAAGAATGTTTGGGGATATAGTCCAGGCTGACAATTTCTTCCCTCAGCCTCCCAAGTGCTGGGATCACAGACATTTTTAAATATCAAAAAACAAAGATGATAAAGCAAATAGCAAATAGTGAAATGTCTTTAAACGTGGAGGTTATGTATTTTAATGCCAAATATGTAAATTGTTGTGTCAGACATCTTACAATCATAAAATTGTTTTTAAAAGGGAGATGAGCATGGTAACTCAAACCTGTAATCTCCACAATCCAAAGGCTAAGTCAAAGAGGATTTTGGCAAGTTTCAGGCCAGACTCTGCTTATTGGGTGAGAGTCTGTCCAAAAAAAAAAAAAAAGAAGCAGGGGGTGGGAGGACTCTTTAGGTAGAACTTATACTGAGATTGGAACAGAAATGAGCATGGACCCTGGAAAGAATGCCGTAAATCTGTGATGGGTTCCATCCATCATTCCCTCCCTGAGGATCTACTAGAAATCTAGCAAATCTATCTAATAATCAGATAGTAATTTTCTTGTTGGGGTTTTAGCTTCCTGCCATCAAAAAAAAGTCTTTCAAATATAAATGACAACATTTTCACCACTTATAGGAAATTCGAGCTATGATACAGGGTATGTCCACATGAAAATAAAACTAAGCAAGAGTGCTTCAAATAGAGAAATGAGAAAAGGTTGGGGGTGGCATATGCCTTTAATCTCAGTACTCAGGAGTCGGAAGCAAGAAGAAAATCAAGAGCTCAGACCAGCATGGTCTTCTCAAAAAAAACTTGAAAAAAAAAGTTGCAGGCAGGCTCTGCATTTTTTAGATGTTTCTAGAAACAAAGAAGGAAGGAATCTTTGCAGTCTAAGACTTGAAGAGCAGCCTCACTTCGAAAAAGTATGGGGGGGTGGGTTATGGAGTCATATTAATACAGTTTATTTAATGACAACCTGTGTTTAAAGTACTTTCTAAGGTCCTCTACTTAATACTAGGTTTGGCCAGAAGGGAATCTACATTATCCACACAACCATAAACAGCAGGTTCAAAACAGAAAAACCAAATGTCAGCATTCTGGTCAGGTTTTCCCTTGTTAACCACCAACTCCTCTAGCAGTTGCTAAGCACTTAAGAAGAGAGTGTTCGAGGAGAATAAAGAAAGATGCTGCTTCAATTTACAAGATCACACAAGTTATTGGGTATTGACAGTGTCAAAGAGCCCTTTGTGATTACTTGGCATATATAAAGAAACTTTGACAGGAAAGGGGAAAGAAAGGATGGCCTACTTCTGATGCTTAAATTAGACATATTTCTATTAAAGTGCAATGAGAATCCTATCGATGACTTCAGAAATAGAATCAAGTATTTTTTTTTAAATTTTCATGACACGAAAGGTAACAGAGATATATAGCTCAATGTGTCTATCATGTGCTAAGTCCTGGATTTGGTAGCCAGCACTGCATCCAAAAAGGAGGAGGAAGAGATAGTGAACTATCATTAAAAAGCTACATCATTTATGAAAGTATGCTCAAACCTCTAGTGTACCTAAGATTACTGAAAAGCATTTCTGGTTTTTTTCCAAATTTACTTATTATATATAAGTACACTATAGCTATCTTCAGACACACACCAAAAGAGGGCATCGGATCCCATTATAGATGGCTGTGAGCTACTATGTGGTTGCACTCAGGACCTCTGGAAGAGCAGTCAGTGCTCTTAACCACTGAGCCATCTCTCCAGTCCCCAAGCCTTTCTTAATCAAGCCTTGGGTGATTAAGCATTAGACACCTCTTGCTTAATTTCTAATAGTGTTAATGACTATAGAACCTTGGGTATCAATTCTCTGCCTTCCGGATAAAATGGCATGTAGATTTTTGGTGAAAGGAAGCAACAAAGATGCAAAGGTTACCCTTACAAAACATTTTTGTTGTTTTTGTTTGTTTGTTTGTTTGTTTGTTTGAGACAGGGTTTCTCTGAGTAGCCCTGGCTGTCCTGGAACTCGCTCTATAGACCAGGCTGGCTCCAAAATCACAGAGATCCACCTGCCTCTGCCTCCTGAGCGCTAGGATGAAAGGTGTGCACCACCACTGCCTGGCTTGCAGAACTTGGAAAAAGGAGGCTGTGTAGAGCGATAAAAACATTCTTGAACTCAACATGATGCTGCAGACTTCTAATCTCAAGCAATGCTGAGGCTGAGGCAGGAAAGTGCTGAATTAAGACCAGCCCAGGATACATGGGTAGACTCTGTCTCAAACACCTAACAAAAATACAGTCTTAAACTGCTTTCATTTTTCTCAGCTAAGTAAACACAAAATAAGAGGAAATTTTATCTGAAGAAACGGAGAGCAGAATATTCCAAAAGCCTATATTAGAAATATAAAATGACTGACTTCAAAGCACTTAATAGAATTTTGACAGTATGCTGATATGTATTTGTTCCTTCAGAGCTGTTCATGTATGTTTAAAAAAATCCAGTCAATTTTGGAAGTTTTTTTTTTTTTTTCCGGAGCTGGGGACCGAACCCAGGGCCTTGCGCTTCCTAGGTAAGCGCTCTACCACTGAGCTAAATCCCCAGCCCCTGGAAGTTTTAATAACAGAATTTCTGACATATTTATATATGCTTGAACCAGAAGCCACATGAGGCCTTTGGATCATTTCCCCGAGAAAGATTAGTTCAAAAAGATTTGCACGGGTTGGGGATTTGGCTCAGTGGTAGAGCACTTGCCTAGCAAGTGCAAGGCCCTGAGTTCGGTCCCCAGCTCCGAAAAAAAAAAAAGAAAAAAAGAAAAAAAGGAAAGATTTGCACTCCACAATGGTCACTAGTAGGAATCCAAACAAGATGGTGTATTTCTGACTTATGATTAAATACAGACTTTCTTGAATAAAGTTGTGATGATGCATTTATTTTATATCCCAACATTTAAATTTTTTAAAATTTCCCCTAGGGAAGCTATATCTTTATCTGAGCATGCCCTATAAAAATTAACCACTTGTCTGATATTTCATACTTAAGTATACTTAGCATGAGCAAGTTGCATGTTCTGAAGAGTTCAGTTGGATACAATTAGTGCCAAATAAGAATTTTTAAGTCTGCAAGCTGTATGCCTTCCCTGAGGAAAATAAGTGCAAAGTAATGATTGAGAAGAAGGTGAAGTTTCAAGCAATGTTTTTCATATGAATCATTAGTTGAGTAAGATACTGTATAATTCCCAAAACTCACCAATGGGCAGATTGTACCTCAGGGAGTATAAATAACAGGACACAGCAGACCGAATAGCTCCATTGAAGAGGGAAAAATCAATACAGTGGCCTAGAAACAAACAGCAGTAATCGGGAACACCCCTGGTGCCAGCGTTCAACCTCCACTGTTTTCCACTGAAGAACTCAGGGCTCCTCAGAGAAATTACTGAAGACCAGAAAAGGACACAATGAGCCAGGACACCTTCTCCAGGAAAGCAAGAAAAGAAAGTGGCCGACTTTAATAATAGTGTGTAGAAAAGGTCTTGGGGACCAGTTCAAAGAGTCCGGCTGGCTAAAGTTCAGAAAAGGCGAACATCTGAAGGATACTAACTTCTACGGATCGGAATGTACTGGATATGGTCATGAATTTATGAGGCCTTAAAAAGATCAGTTAATGGCGATGCTTGCACAACTTGGAATAAATGTAAGGAACTAGTAACTACAATTGAGCTATATCCCCAGCCCCTGTTTTTTTGAGATAGGGTTCCACTATATTGCCTAGGCTAACCTGGAACTTAACCTGCCTGTCTTTACCTCCTGAGCTATGCTATCTATCAGGTTCACCACCTTAAAATGGTGATTTTGATGGTATGCAAATTATATCTTCCTTTTTTAAAATGATCACGTTTGGAGAATGCTAAGGGACCCACTCATTACTTTGAAAGCTAGCGAAGGGAAACATGAAGCACTTGCCCCATAAGAACTGTTCCTCCAATTGACTAAATGGTTCGCCAGGGAACTCTTTAAGCAGAAATATTCCCACTAATATTCAAAGAACACTTGATAAAATTAGACTATCCCCATTTTGTAACCACCAGGCTAATAATAGATCTTGGCAACAATAGTCAAGAGCTGCTAAGCAAACGGCCTACCAGATGTATACCCCATGATGGACATACATTGCCGATTCACAGCAAACACAGAGGACAAAGAAATAGAACAAAGAGAAGTCTGTGATGTGACCAACAACATATAATTATTAAAAAAGTCTAGAAAACAAGCGGTCTGCTTTCTCCTACAAATTATAAACCATCGAGGAGAAAAACAAATCTGGTAACCAGCACCGGGGAGGTAGAGACAGGAGGATCAGGAGTTCAAGGTTATCACAGCCTACATAGACCAGACTGGACTACATAAATTCCTATCTCAAAAACAAAGAAGAAAAAAAGAAGTTAGAAAAACCTTGAAAAGTGGGCTGGAGAGATGGCTCAGAGGTTAAGAAAAAACAAACAAACCTTTAAAAATGCCAACTAATGGGGCTGGGGATTTAGCTCAGTGGTAGAGCGCTTACCTAGGAAGCGCAAGGCCCTGGGTTCGGTCCCCAGCTCCGAAAAAAAAGAACCAAAAAAAAAAAAAATGCCAACTAATTGCAACGAATGAACTCCAATTGTTTCTTGGTGTCATGTTTGTTTTGAGACAAGGTCTATGTAATCCAAACAATCTTCTGCCTCTGCCTCCTGGGTGCAAACCTTACAGCCATGCACCACCATCCTCAGCGTTTTCATTTCAACCTTGACTCAAACAAACAAATCAAAATACATTTTTAAAAATTTTAAAGGAGTTGGGGTGGGGGGCTGGAGAGATGGCTCAATGGTTAAGAGCACTAGTAGCTCTTCCAGAGGTCCTGAGTTCAATTCCCAACACCAATTTAGCAGCTAATAAATATCTGTAAGTCCAGTTCCAGGGTATCCAATACCCTCACACAAACATGAATTCAGGAAAAACAAAAAATATGCAATAAAATACAAATAAATTAATTAAATTAAAAACTGATGAAAGAATTGGAAAAATAATGATATACAGCTTATAGAAACAGATTATGCATTTGTTTAGGTATGATGATATCATTTAGAGATACAAGGCCAAAATATTTTCAGGTAAAATGACATACTATTATGGGTGGCCTTCAAAAAAAAAGCATGGGGTGGTTTGGAATGAAACAAAGACTGAAGGTAAAGTGAGTGACTAAGTGATATTAACAGAGGGGAGCATGACCACACATGGTGAAGCTGAATGACAGACAAGAAAGGATTTCTTAAATTATTCTCTCTCTCTCTCTCTCTCTCTCTCTCTCTCTCTCTCTCTCTCTCTGTGAGTGTGTGTATGTGTGTGTGTGTGTGTGTGTGTGTGTGTGTGTGTGTGTGTGCATTCTTTTCTTCTTTTAAGACATGGTTTTACCTTCTTTTAAGACATGGTTTTACCATGTAGTCTTGGCTAACCTGGAACTCACTATGTAGTTCTGGCTGTCCTCAGTTCATGGGAAACCTCCTGCCTCAGCCTCTCATTTGCTGAGATTACAGATGTGAATCCCCAGACCTGGCTTTAAATTTTCCATAGCAAATTTAAACCCTATATGCATATGTATACAAAGAAGAGAGTTAGCTTCCAACTTCAAAGCATCTTTGACGCAGGCAAAGCCATTGCATATATCACTTTTCTATGGACCAATGAATATTGCTTATGACAAAAACGATCATCACGCTTAAGCAATTAAGTGACTAAAACTGTACTACTTATTACTAAGCAAGCCATTAGTGATGGGAATACAGCTCAGGAATAGAGGGCTTACCTGTCACCAATGAAACCCTAGGATCAATCTCCAACACAGACAGAACAAAAAGGAAGGAAGAAAAAAGGGAGGCAGGAAACAGTAATGTTTTCCAAATGTGTAAGAGACCACTTTGGTAAAGAGGAAGAAACCTGGGGCCCATCTTGCAGAAACTCTAGACAAGCAATGAACTGGAGCCCCAGCTTCTGAATTTGTTTCAGGGTCTCATTAGAAATTCTGATCTACCCTTGTATAGTAGTGCACATGTCTTTAATCTCAGCACTCCAGGGGCAGAGGCAGTGGATCTCCGTGAGTTTGAGGCCAGCCTGGTCTGTGTACTTACTTCCAGGTTAGCCAAGGCTACAAACTAAGACCTTGTTTAAAAAAAAAAAAAACAAGAAGGAAGGAAGGCATACTTGAAACACTTTGGAGGTAGGAGCAGATCACCAAATACATAGTGAGATGGTTCACTGATTAAGAGTACTAGTTGCTTTTCCAGAAGAGTGGATTCAGTTCCCAGCACCTACATAGAAACTCACAACCACTTGTACCATAGTTCGGGGGGGACAGCACGCCCTCTTCTGGCCTCTATGAGTATTGTGTGCCCATGGTACACAGACACACAAACACCCACACATATAAACTGAAATACCTCATCGAATTTTCAATTCAGCCCAATGATTTTTTTTCAGGACTTATAATTTGGTCTGGCTTGGTTTGATTTGTTGAGACAGACAAGGGTCACGTGATTTTGGCCCTGAATTTTTCCCAGGCTGGCAAAAACGTCATGATCTTCCTGCCTCGTCCTCTCCTGAGTGCTGGGATTCCAGGTGTACAACACCACCACCCTCCCTCATTCTCTCGAGTGCTACACTGCAGCTCGAGCAACATGCCAGATATCCAAGAATATTTTTTCCTTTCCACAACCTCCTCACTGACCTTCCCAAGGGCAAACACCGGATCTCTGTTGTTCCTTTTGCCCAGGGTTGTATCACCCCTAACACTAAAACAATGACCGGAAAGTAATGTGGCAAGATAGGCTGTAAGTGCAAATGCCTGCTGCTTAATCACGGAAGGCTTGATTACCAAATGCTTTCAGTGATTGAGATGCCCTGAAGGCCCTGATGTACTTTCCCTGATGATGCAGGTTTTAATTGTAGTATGAGCTCCACTCACGAGGATTACCGGTGTGCACCACCACCCTTTGACTTGGGTGGTATATTTTGTTTAATTATGTTGAATGTATAGGCTACTTAGAAAGAACATTTGCACTGTGTGAGCCCGGCATGGTGGTGCATTCCTATAATTCCAGCACCCGGAAAGTGGAGGCAGCAAGGTCAGAAGCTCTAGATCCTAAACTACCTAGCAACATGGAAGCCAGCCTGAGCTACGTGACACTGTGTCTCAGAAATCCAAAAGGAACAAACTCAAACTACTTAGTTTCCCAGCGCCTGGTTATTCTTTTCTTTAATCTATGTTTCATACAAGTTGGAGCTGGGAGAGTGGAGAGTTGAGAGCTGGGTGGGGTTTCCAGCTTTTTCTGCAGATGCCGCCTACAGAGCAACACCCTCCATGCACACACACCTGCTTCTCATCCTAGCCTTAATTGGCTCCTTTGCGAACATGAATTGGAAGCTCAATACATGACCTTCGTGAGGAAAAGACACCTTAACGGAACTATTTAGGTTTTGACTCATCGTTTCGTCCTGTGTGTTGTACATAGCCCACAGGTGAGAAAGAGGAGCAAGGCATGATTTAATTCTTTTTTAATGATTAATGTTTTATGTGCATTGGTTATTTTATGTGCTTAGAGGTATGTCTGTGGGAGGGTGTTGGGTCCTCTGGAACTGGAGTTACAGATGATTGTGAGCTGTCATGTGGTTGCTGGGAACTGAACCTGAGACCTCTGGTAGAGCAGCCAATGCTCTTAACTGCTGAGCCATCTCTCCAGCCTCTGACTTAATTATTCTTATTATTGGATTTTATTTTATGTGTATGGGTGTTTTCGGCAGCATGTATGTTTCTTCACCATGCCTGTGTCTAGAGCTTAAGGAGACCAGAAAGGGGTCTGGGAACCCTTGGAACTGGATTACAGGTGGTTGTGAGCTCCCAGGAGGGTGCTGGGAACTGACCCTAGGAATTGAACCTCTTAAACATGGAGCCGTTTCTCTAGCCCCAAACTTCTGTTTTTATTCAATTTTGTCTGAGTTTAATACTGTGAATATGGAAGCACGGAAATTATCCCCCCAAAGTATTTCTCCTTTTCCTTCACAACGAGGGAATTTTAATTAGACACAGGGCTTTGCAGCTAAAATATACACTTCCTGGCCCCCTTTGCCACTAGCTGTCACCACATTAATATAGTACAGGAGGGAGGGATGAGGCCTTGCTCTATTCTGTATTATAAAGAAACATTTGTACTCAATATTACAAAAAGGAATCTGCACGTACATATTATTAATAGCTTAGAAAGTATGCACTGTTAATTGTTGGCTTGTTTTGCATTAACCCCCCTCCCCCAATCCAGATGTCCTGGGAGGAGCACCAGGTTGATACCAGCAGAACCCAACGAGACTCAGCCTTTCAAGTGTCTGGGCTCAAACATCCACCAGCTAGAAGAGTACACAGGTTGGTAACAAGGGAAGCATGGGCAGATAGCCTGAGTCTTCAAAGTGACACTAAGTATCTGAGCAGAAGGCCAAGACTGAGGGCTGCAGAGATTAGCTGATTCCCTTTGACCTCCCTTCCCCCTATAACCCAGTGCTGGCTGCAGAAGAGATAGAAGGCAGAGGTTGTTGTGGTTTTTTTTTTTTTCTTTAAACATGTTGACCCCTGGTCTCTGACTAAAGCATGACCTCAAGATTTAATTCTTATCACAGCTCCTTGGCCTGTGGGGTTGAGAGGCTTGAGAATGCAGGCACTCAGCTTCCCAGACAACCAAGTTCATACCAACAGAACTGGGGAAGACAGGTTAAGTGCCTCTTCAGGGCCCCTTTAAAACATGATGTCTGCACTCTCTTGGGCCCTTTCCCATTGTCTGATGGCTTGGACACGACAGCAGGCTGACAGTGCTACTTGGCCTATGCAGATAAGAGGCTCCTGTTGCGTTTGGCATGGATTCCTGCCAACCTGGACCTTCCACCGCCACAAGATTCCTTTGCGGAATGGGAATACAGTTAAATCACGTTAAATTTCTGTGTTTTGAGAACTCGTTGAGAAAAGTACTGAGCCTTACCTTTTTATCTTCTTGTTCTGAGCAGTCAGATCATATGTTCTAAATGCTTTCTCTTCTTTGAAATACACAAGTAAAATGGTAACTTCCTTCTTAGTACCCTGCCTGTATCACTCAGGTTTGGATAGACTTGTTTTGTTGCTGTCAAGTGCTAAACATTTACAGTTTTTCTTGCTTTAATTAACTCTCTCTCTCTCTCTCTCTCTCTCTCTCTCTCTCTCTCTCGTTTTGGTGGTGGTGGTGGTGGGGTGTGTGTGTGTGTGTGTGTGTGTGTGTGTGTGTGTGTGTGTTGGGTGTATGTATGTGTGAAAGAGAAAAACAGAGGACACACAGAGACACAGACAGAGACAAAGAGACTCATGCACACCATAGTACACCATGGGACAGGACAACATGCTAGCAGGAGTTGGTCCTCTCCTTCCCCTGTGTGGATTCCAGGATTGAACTCTGGTTGTCAGGATTAGTAGCAAGCACCTTTACCTGCTGAGCCATCTCACAGACCTCTCAACTTTTTTTCTTTTTTTAACCTGGTCATTATTTAGAAGTGCTTTTAAATGCCTCTACAAAGCCAGATATGGTAGACTGTGTATGAAGTTGCAGTGGCTGGCGAATCTGGAACAGAAGGATAGCTTGAACCCAGTAGTTTGAGGCCATCCATGGCAACATAGAGAGATCCTGGGGGGAGTTCGGGATGAGGGGAGAAAGAACAGGGCAGAGGAAGGGTGGGGAGGAAGAGAGCCTAACAGAGGAGGGCAAGGTTGTTTTTATATTGTTCATATCAAATATGATTTATTTCTCTGAACCAAAGATTGTACTTGGCACATGGGTTACACAAACCATCTTTAGTGAAAGACTGGGGACTGGGGTTTTTGTTTTGTTTTGTTTATTTCAGTCAGGTGAGGTAGCACAAGTCTTTAATCCTAGAGCTCCGGGTGACAGAATCAGGCATTTCTCTGTGAGTACAAGGAACTAACTAGTTTTAGCCCCAGCAGGGATACAGAGTGGTACTTTGCACGGTGGTTTGAATAAGAATGGCCCCCAAAGGGTCAAAGCTTAGACATTAGTAGTGGAACTCTTTGAAAGGATTTTAAGGATTAGGAGGTGTGAACTAGTTGGAGGAAGTGTGTCTCTGGGCAGGGGCTCTAAGGTTTCAAAAGCCCATGTCAGACCCAGTCAGTTCAGTTTCTCTTCTCTCTCTCTCTCTCTCTCTCTCTCTCTCTCTCTCTCTCTCTCTCCCTCTCCCTCTCCCTCTCCCTCTCCCTCTCCCTCTCCCTCTCCCTCTCCCTCTCCCTCTCTCCCTCTCAACTATTTCTTCAGCACCATGGCTGCCATGCTCCGTGCCATGAGATGATGAGGAAGCTCCCAAATAAATGCTTTTCTATGCCTTGTCTTGGTCATGGCGTCTCTTCATAGCAATAGAGCAGTGACTAAGGCAGAAGTTGGTGCCAGGGACTGGGCTGTTGCTATGATAAGCCCGATCACACTTTTGTTTGAAGGAGTATGGACTTTGGCAGCTGAATGTTTTAAGTAGGGCTTAATGGGTCATACTAGTAGGAGCATAGAAGACAGTGGTGCTGAGATGCAACTGGTCCTTGGCTACTTGGTGGGTTTTTCTCTCTTCTCCACCCTTTTCTTCCACCCTTTCAACCCCCTAGTCCTCGAAAAGAGAGAATTAAGTCGGGGTCAGAAAGGGGTGACATTATCATTAGACTACTTCCTGCTGATAGTCATTGAGTTCCTTGAGGCAAGTTTGATCACCATCGGAATATCAATTTTCTTCTTGTTGCTATTTCTTATTTGAGCACACTACCTTAACAAACTGTGACCAACAGTAAGCAACATCAACTAACAACCACCCACCTCTCAGAGCCCTAGCATTTATATACCCTCTGAAAACGTTCCCAGAGTTCTGGGACATCTGAAGCAGCCCCATATCCCACACCCGGGACTAAAACAAAAACATATTCTTGTAATATACACATATTTTTTAAAGAAACCAAAATTACAAAATTGTCACTACACTGAGAGCAATGCAGATTATGATGGCCAAGCTCAAGAGATTTCAGAGGGAAAGAATATCAGTAAAGGGTCTAGAGACTGTTCCTGAGATATTCTGGCAGACAACACCGCTACGTTTTGCCCACATCCTAAACCTCTGTCTGAGGCTAAATTGAAGATTTTTGGACTAACGTTGCTGGCAGGGATTTCAGGACAGGCTAATATTGACTGTGTGGTGTAGTTAGTAGCAACTAGTAGTTAGTTATGCAGATCTACGATGAAAAGGAGTGAGCTGGGGCTGGAGAGATGGCTCAGTGGTTAGGAGCACTGACTGCTCTTCCTGAGGTCCTGAGTTCAATTCCCAGCAACCACATGGTGGCTCACAACCATCTATAATGAGATCTGATGCCCTCTTCTGGTGTGTCTGAAGATAGTGACAGTGTACTTGTATATAATAAACAAATCTTTAAAAAAAAAAAAGGAATGAGCTGAACAAGAAAAAATAGAAAATGTACAGTTTAGGGGAGAGAAAGGAGCACCAGGACATGTAATGGAGCTATACCCAGTGCTCAAGGAGATGAAAAGTTTAAGGAAAAGTTGGATGTTAAATATAATAAAGGGAGCGATGACATCAGACCAAGAGCCTACCCGGCTAAGGAAATTCCTTATATTTCCTTTAATTCCTTGTTAGAAAGAATTTGAGGAAAGCTTAAGCAGTGAAGGAAACCATCCACGGCAGAAAGCTGGGGCGGAAGGGGCCAAGTTCCACTCCAGCAAGCAACAGAACTTGGAAGGTCTGGCCATGTGACTCTGTCTTTAGAATCAAAGATGCAAGCAAGGAGTTATGAAATCTCCCTGGATGACTAAGGAAAGCCCCTGAGGCCAGGTGTGTGTCAGGAGTGTCCTTTCACAAAGCCCAGGCAGCCATTTTGCATAAAGCTGGAAAGCTGAGAAAATGAAGCATGGATTTTGCCTTGGAGACCCCAAGATGTTGGAGATGCCAGAGTTGTGGGCTACCTGCTGAGGAAGGCTGCTAGTAGAGTGGAAACAATCCCCGAGAGAGAGGTATATTGCAGTTAACATAGCTGAGAGGACTTACAGCCCTGAAGAGAGCTCTGACATCAGACATGAAGATGCAGTTTGGAGTTTGACAGCTGTTTTTCCGTCTTGCTTTGGTCCAGTATTTCCTCCCTCTGCTCCCTTCCCTACATTTTGGAATGGTAATGTGTATTCTGGGACAGTGTATTTTTAAAGTACGCGATGCGCTTTTGATTTTACATACTGTATAGAGATTGTCTTGAGTCTCAGAAGAGACTTTGAACTTTTAAGCAATGTTGAGACTACGATATGCTTCGAGTGCTTATGAAGTTGAACCGAATGCATTTCTTTCTTTTTTTTTTTTTTTTTTCGGAGCTGGGGACCGAACCCAGGGCCTTGCGCTTCCTAGGTAAGCGCTCTACCACTGAGCTAAATCCCCAGCCGAACCGAATGCATTTCTATGCTATGACATGGCTACAAGCCTACAGGAGCAAGGGAGAAGAATGTGGTGGTTTGAATAAGAATGATCCACATTGGCTCATATATTTCAATTCTTAGATTCTTCATAGCAATACAACAAAATACACCTTGTCTCAAAGATAGGTAGGTCAATGGATAGATAGATAGATAGATAGATAGACAGACAGACAGACAGACGGACAGACAGACAGACAGACAGACCCCAATCTAAACTGTGCCTGATATTTCATGCCTGTAATCCCAGGAGGCTGAGGTAGAAGTTCTAGGTCAGTCTTGTCTCAAAAAAACAAAAGGCTAATCTACTATACACTATTTGTATAAAAAAGAATAAATTAGGTAATTTTTAAACTACTTATTCCATTTTTGTGTGTATGAGTGCCTGAATGTGTGCATGTGTGGCGCTTGTGTGCCTGGCATGGAGATTAGAAGAAGGCGGCAGATCCTCTAATACAGAAGGTATGGATGGTTGTGAGCCACCCAGTGGTTGCTGGGGAACTGAACCTGGGTTCCCTGCAAAAGCAATAAGTGCTCTTAATAAGTGCACCATCTCTCCAGCCTCAAGATAAATTGTTTTTGACCACAGTGCAAATATTTTCTTATTTGCTTTTCATTAAATTCTTGGGAAGTAATATTTTCATAAAGTACTTTATAATGATTTGGTTTTATGTTATGTGCATTTGTGTTTTGCCTGCATGTATGTCTGTGTGAGGGAGTCAGATTCACTGGAACAGGAGTTACAGATGGTTGTGAGCCACCATGTGGTTGCTGGGAACTGAACTCCAGTCCTCTGGAAGAGCAGTCAGTGCTCTTAGCCCTGAACCATCTCTCCAAGCCCCAGATGTAAGATTTCCAAATGACATTTTTTAAAAATGAGGTCGGCTTGATTCCAGGGATTCCACTTGCTATGTTACCTGTGATTCTCCCACGGAATTCACCACCCAGGAGCTTATGTGCTTTACTGGAGGAGAGAAAACGCTATGCTTTTTGAGCACCCTTGATGTGTATAACTGAAAAGACAGACAGTAAACTAGCAACTTCAATTTGGGGGGAAAGAAGATCAAATTTTTTACTATTAGAGATGGCAGTATAAAATATTTATCAAATTCTATAAAACAGTACTAAGGAGGCCTAGTAGCACCTGAATATTATACCACTCCAAAGGAACCTGAGTTTGAGGTCAGAGGGGATACTTTATCTCCAAAAAAATAAAATATGTTTTTAAACACATTCCCTCACTTTCTGTCTTTAACTTGTCGCATGCTAGTAACAAGAAATCCACTGACTGGAAGCACTGCAGAAACTACACAGGTAATAGTATTGCTTTGCACAATGTACGTAACACAACACAATATTTCACTAACTTACATGACCACCCTTCTGTTAACTGTGGCCCAATCACGTCTTGAAAATTGAACTGGACTTTAAACAAAGACTCCTGCGTCCCTGCATCAAATATATTCAATAAATTTGTTAAAATTAAGTCCATCATGTGAAGCACTGCAGGGCGACACATACCTTTCATCCCAGAAACAGACAGGCAGATGACCCTCTATGAGTTAGAGGCTAGCCTGGTCTACATATATATCATATTCCAGGACAGCTAGGACAACATACACCCTGTTTTTTTTTAAAGGCTAAAATAAGTGAGAATTTAACATTATACTTTAATACCAAAAAAAAAAAGCCACTAATTACAAGACATAGGAATTCTTAGACAATATCATATGGAACAAATTTGGATGGTGCCCTGGTCTCAAACGAACCACAAATGTTTTCTGCTTATTTATTTCTTTTAGCACACAGACATCAAGCAAAAGAAATAAACACCCCTAAATTGAGAACCAAACAGGAAGAAGCAGCTGGCAGGACTGTGGAAAGTTTTGTAATTCTGGCAAAGGTGAGGCAAGCCAAGGACACAGCAGGAGTCTGACAGAGCAAAATTAAAATTCCAATGAAGTCTGAATCACATCCAAGAGTCCTAGGTGCGGGACAACTGAGTGTTTTGATAGTACCGCTATGTTGGGGCGCGCTGTGTGAGAGCTTGGTTTACATGAAAATCAAGAGAGAGAGATAGCGCAGTCCACGATTTGGTCTGTGGAGGCACTTGGGGATTTTACCGTGATATAACTGGCTGGGTAGAGAAACAAGGATTAGGAACAGAACGTCAAGCGGAGCCCGGGCTCAGGAGCAGAGACTCGCACACTTAGATGCTCACACAGTGGTGGGCTGCTGTAAGCATGTCGGCTTCGACGTACAGAGGGTCCAGGTCTGGGCCTAAGGGTGGGTCTGCCCTTGTATGCGGCTCCCACAAGGAGGCCCCAGGTTGCTGCAGCTGCTTCCAGCAGCACCTGGTTCTGAGATTCTCACGGTTTGGCTTCCCTCCCACCCCACCCAAGCACAGAGTCCTATGACAGGTGAGTCACACATTGTCCTTAGCTGTGGGCAGCTGCTGCTACAGAGATAATGGGCGCCAGAAAATTGGCCAGAACCCCTTCCCTCGGGTGGTCTGGGGCAGCTTATCTTCCTCCTCTAAGCCACAGAGACTCAGGAATGTTGGACCCAGCAGAGTCCACCAATCCAGTGACGAATACTTTTGCCCAAGGCCAAACCCCAAGGACCCCCAGCCTTCGGAGGTAGAAGAGAGAATTCTGAAAGAGTGGGGTGATACCGAGAATACAGAGGCCGCAGCAGCATAGATAGGGGGACTTGCTGTTCCACCTCAGAGCAGGAAAGTGGCAGTTGCAAAGACGGGGGCCCTGAGCTTCAGAAAATGGTATCTGCAGAATGAAAGGCTTGACGCTCCAGGAAGACCTAACTGCCTGCATGTAGCTACATTTACTGACTTTTTATTTCATTACAAGGGAAGAACACCCTATAAGGCAGGAAGGAGCAAAGCACTGTTTCTGTGGGGGCCTGCCTTGCCAATGTGCTTCTGTCCTGGAAATTTAATGCCCAAATACATGATCTGGAAGTAAATCAGCATTAGGTAAAGTCATTAAGGTAGGTGTCCCATAAGAGTTAGAATAGCTGGAGCTGATACCTTGTCATGTGATGCTCTCTGCCACCAGATTTTACAGCAAAAAGGTCCCTAGTGGATGGTCTTGAACCCTCCACCTTCTATAAGTAGGAGCCAAATAACCTTTTGCTCTTTGTAAATTATCTACTTTCTGGTTTTTCATTGTAAGAAAAGAAAACAGAGTAAGGTAACCCTCAAAAGTGATTTTCTAATACCTGTATTATTTTCCTATATATGGGTCCCAATGTGTGCATGCATGTGCGTGTGTGTGTCACGGCTCATGCATGCACTTTGTTTTTTTTTTCATATTTCATTCTTTGTTGTTGACAACCGAATGTTTTAGAGACACTGGAGCAAATCTGGATCCTGACTCTCCCCTCTCTCCCAGGGCCAGTTGTTTAGTCATTTGTCTTAGTTCAATGAATCTGAGATTCCTGCCCAGTGCAGAGCCTTTGATGTCTTTCTCAGAAGCACCAGCTAGCTAGCTTCTCTCTGACCTTCTCATCTAGCTGCCCTACCAGAAACGCATCACACCCAGCTGCTGCGCTCTACTAACTCGAAGCTGATTGCTATGGTTTTGATAGATAGTGAAGCATAAATTATGCCACAATCCGATCAGTTCCCCATTTTAGGGACAGCATAGTGCCCAACCTTGATGCTTGCTCCTACCCCAGAAAGTTCTTCTTAGCTGTCTCTCCTTCATTATCTATTTTAACCTTCTAGCAGGTACATCATTTCACTTGGCACTACAAATACCATGGCCCTTCTTTTATCTACTCACTGCTGAGATTGCCATTTTCCCCAAGTTGTCCCAGGCAAGAACTGTCCAAGCTCAGTTTCAAAATATCATCCTCTTTGAGAGAGTGGTAAAGCTTTGTGTTCACTTGGGTTATCTCTCACCCCCTAGGGAAGATCTCTGGGTCATCACATTTGAACTGAGTGGAGGACACAGGAATTGTGCCCTGCTTCTCCTTGGGAGAGATTATTAAGCCCTGTTCTTCCTGACCTGACTTGTCCTTCCTGGTATGGAACCTCTACCTTAATGTTAGCAGGCCAGAGTGAGTGTGTTCAGGGCTTAGCACCATTGCCTGCCCCGCACATAGTAGGACTTCTGTCCAAAAGTAGAGGGGGAAGGAAAGGAGCTCCTCTGCCTTGTAGTTGCCTGGAACTCAGCTACCCCAGTGTGGAGCTGAAAAGGATGAAAGACACTGACGCCCTGCCCCTCCTTAGGATGAAACTAGAACCTGTCCAAAATCTAGGGGCACTAGTTCTTCCTTAAATGGAAGTAGATTGAAATAATCGGGTAAATTTGAATGCATGAATTTATAATCCACTTCCATTTTTTAAAATTAATGCTAAAGTTATTTCAGGTTTTTGAGAAGAACTAGTGCCCCTAGGTTTTGGACTTGTATTCCCAGAATAAAACTTCTATCATGGGCTGGAAAGATGGCTCAGCAGTTAAGAGCATTGACTGTTCTTCCAGAGGTCCTGAGTTCAATTCTCAGCAACCACATGGTGGCTCACAACCATCTGTAATGGGATCCAATGCTCTCTTCTGGTGTTTCTGAAGACAGCTACAGTGTACTCACATACATAAAATAAATAAATAAATCTTTAAAAAAAAAAACTTCTATCACAAACAGTAGGTGGGGCAGAGTGTGGGAGGAGTTTGTGGCCCAAATGCCTCAGGTTCCCATTGTTTAAACTAAGGTTTAATAGATTTTCTTTTTTTTAAAGCTTTATTTATTTATTCCATGTATGTAAGTACACTGTCACTGTCTTTGGACAGACCAGAAGAGGGCGTCAGATCCCATTACAGATGGTTGTGAGCCACCATGTGTTTGCTGGGAATTGAACTCAGGTCCTTTGGAAGAGCAGTCAGTGCTTTTTTTTTTCTTTTTTTCGGAGCTGGGGACCGAACCCAGGGCCTTGCGCTTCCTAGACAAGCGCTCTACCACTGAGCTAAATCCCCAACCCCGCAGTGTTCTTAATCACTGAGCCATCTCTCCAGCCCTTAATAGATTTTCTTTGGTGTGTCTCCATTTTCTCATCATATTTAAAAATAAACCAAAGACATAAAATGATTGTGTGCTTTTTCCCCCTCATCTATTTTATTTTATTATATGACAGGTACTTGTTATATAACCCGAAGTTGCCTGAAATTCATGATCTGCCTGCTTCAGTCTCCTGAGTAAACACACCACCTACCAAGCTTCTTTTCTCTTTTATGAAACATGGTGGCCTCAAACTCACCATCCTCAAATTTAATATTTTCTTGCCCCAGCCCCTTAAGTGCAAGGACTACAGGCATATGATAGCACACTTGTCAACAGGTTAGGGGTGTGGTTATGTATGTGGATGTGTGTGTGTCTGTGTGTGTGCGCACACACACACACACACACACACACACACACACACACACACACACGAATGCACATCTGTACTCACAGACAAACGAGGTCTCACTATGTAGCTCAGGCTTGCCCCTAACTCACAGCCATACTCCAAAACAATTTTCCCATTAAGTGGCTGGTTCCTTGAGATGTTTATTTACCAATTTATTTCTTTCTTTTTTAAAGATTTATTATATTTATATGAGTACACTGTCATTGTCCTCAAACACACACCAGAAGAGGGCATTGGCTCCCATTACAGATGATTGTGAGCTACCATGTGGTTTCTGGGATTTGAACTCAGGACCTCTGGAAGAGCAGTCAGTGCTCTTAACTGCTGAGCCATCTCTCCAGCCCATATTTACCAATTTCTTTATCTCACTAATTTCTAAGCCTTCTACATCAATCATATTTTCTTTAGAGGTGAAAAACTGAGGTTTGTTTGGTGATAATCTAAAGTCATGTTCTTACCCTTACTTGATTATTTCAATCTATTACATATTTTATTTTTATGATTTGAAAGCTTAAAAATCTCTTCTTCAGTGTTTCTTCCTTTTGTCCTTCCTTGGGTTCTCCCTCCTTTCCTTCCTTTCTGTTATCATTCTTTTTCGACAGATGACAGAGTCTCCTGTATCCCAAACTGGCCTCAAACTTCCTATGTAGCTGAGGATACCCTTAAACGTCTAATCCTCTTGCTTCCACTTCTCCAGGACTAGAATTATAGGTGTGCGCCTCCACACCAGCTTCTCTTGACTCTGGGGATCAATTCAAAAGCTTCTTGCAAGAAAGCCGAGCTCGATCCCCAGCCCCCTCTCTTTTTTTTTTTTTTTTGGTTCTTTTTTTTCGGAGCTGGGGACCAGAACCCAGGGCCTTGCACTTCCTAGGCAAGCGCTCTACCACTGAGCTAAATCCCCAACCCCGCCCCCTCTCTTAATAACATTTATTTGGTCTCATCACATTGCACAACACAATTATTGAGTTTATCCCTCCTATGATACTGTTTCCCTGTTCCTTTGTTGACCAGGTAGGGTCTTTCCTGTGGTTTTGCTTTTTTAAATTTCAGGCAGTAATATTTGATTTTTCTATTTGCTCTCTGGTGTACTCTTCTCTGGGTTTTGACATTTGTATTGTAGCAGCCACTACTTTTGTGAAGCCCCATTATGGCTTTACCTCTTTCTTATTTTCCAGGCCCTGATAACCCTTGGTCTGTTCCATTCCTGTTTTTGACTGAATGATGGCCCACAGAGATACCCACATTCTACTCTCAGAAACCTGGGAGTGTTGCCTTATACGGCAAAAGGACTTTATAGGATGTGATTAGATCTTGAGAAGAACTCATCTGGTGTTCTCTATCCATTTGGGTTCATGAGGGCTCTAAATGTAATGACAAAAATCCTTAAAAACAAGACTGAGAAGGAGGAAGCAAGATGTAGGGCTGGATACCAGAGGGTGTTGTAATGTGAGGAAGAACTGAGCTTAGGAATGCAGATGACCTCAGAACTAGAGAAGACAAGCCCCTGCCAATACCTTGTCTTAAGCCTACTAAAACAGATTCTGAACTTCCATCCTCCAGAAGTGCAAGAGAATAAATATGCCTGCGTTGTTCAAAAGCTGCTCAGTTTGTGGTGGTACCTGGTTACAGAGCGATAGGAAACGAACATACATTCCTATAGTATACTCTCTTCTTTTTTCAAAATGTCATATATAAGGAAACTTGCAATTATTTTAACTCTTTTATGTCTGGCTTCTTACTCTGACAAACTGCATTTAAAACGTACCCATGTTGCTGGACATGGTTGCTCAAGCCTTTAATCTCAGCACTCAGAAAGTAGAGGCAGGAGGACAGCCTCTAAGTTGGAGGCTAGCCTGGTCTACACAGAGTTCCAAGCTAGCTAGGGCTACACAGTAAGACTAAATTTCTCTATGGTTATGTTATAGAGGTTATATGTGTGTGTGTGTGTGTATGTATATATATATGTATATATATGTATGTATATATATGTATATATATGTATGTATGTATATATGTATTTTACCACTACAAAAAGAGAGAGATTTATCCTAATCCATTAATGATTCAATAGGCCTTCCATTTAAAGCGTGGACTAGAATTCCACTGGATATGGTATCATAGATTGTTTATCAATTCACCAGTTGAAGGTTGAAGGACATCTTGGTTGTTCTTAATTTTGTTGTTTTTTTTTTTAACAGATAAAAGCCAAGGTATGTAGCTTAAGGTAGCTTTGAACTCATTATATAGATCAGGTTAGCTGTGACCATCCAGTCCTAGGCTCCAGCCTCCCTAAAACTGAGATTACAGGCATTGGCTGCCACAATTGGCTTTGATTCTAATTTCTATGAATAAAGCTGCCTTAACTATTTGCATATAGGTTTGTGTGTCGTGTCAATTTTCAATTCACTTTGCTATTTAATAAAACTCATAACTATTCATAGTTTTTAGGAGGTGGAAACAATTTAAATACCATTACCAGAGGAACAGATTATTAAGTGATACAAACAAAAAAAGAATTACAGGCGTTTTAAAGCCAAAGTTATATTTATAAAGCAAGTCACAAGTTCTGAGTTTCAGACCTATTTTCTGGAACTCAATTCAAAGATATTAAAGACACACAAAAAAGGCTGGGGATTTAGCTCAGTGGTAGAGCGCTTACCTAGGAAGCGCAAGGCCCTGGGTTCGGTCCCCGGCTCCCAAAAAAAAAAAAAAAAAAAAAAAAAAAAAAGACACACAAAAAAGTCATCTTGTCCTACGCTCTGTGTGCGTTCGTGAGTGCATGTATGCATGCGTGCGTGTGCACTCGCACATGCCTGGACATAAACACATGCTTTTCTGCTGTGGGAAAAGTGCTTATTTTCATAGCAGACAAAGACCACTGGCTCTAAGGAACTCACATCTTTTAGTAACCCTGTTCTTTGACCCCAAAAGAGATCAGGCAGTTCCTTGCAATGCAACTCAGGTATAGCCACCCTCCTCCTGGCTTTGCATTCTTAGCATACCCCAAAAAGAAAAACTGGGGCAGCCCAGCTCACATAGGACTGCATCTCCCAGCAATATGTCTTGAGAGAAACTAGGCTGTCTCCCCTTCTACATGAAGTGGACAAGATGTACTCTGCCTAATGTTTTGCCTTAGGACTGTCTTCCTCCTCCTCCTCCTCCTCCTCCTCCTCTGTCCTGTAGGGGCTAGAATGCAGCTGCTGTGATCTTTCGATGGTGGTAGTACTGTACCCTTTCTCTGTTGGCTGGTCATGGGGAACTTCCAGAAAGTCATAAATGTGGGTAAAAGGGGAAATACCTTAGTACAATGGACGTCTGAACCACCTACCTACTTTCATGTCCCACAGTTGACTCGTGCTTTTTAACTACCTAGGACCCAAATCAACACATGCTCACGTTGTGATGGAAAAGCGCTAGACATGTTTTAGCCTAGCTCTTTTTTTTTTTTTTTGGTTCTTTTTTTTTTCAGAGCTGGGGACCGAACCCAGGGCCTTGTGCTTCCTAGGCAAGCGCTCTACCACTGAGCTAAATCCCCAACCCTACCCTAGCTCTTGATGTTCATGCCAAGAGCCCTAACTCATCCTCCTTCCATCTCCCAGATCTCTTAGCTGTCCACTCCTCGCAGAAGTTGGAGGCAAGGAACCTCTCAGTCACAGCCCTTTCCTGCCACACAGAAGAGTAGAAGAGTCTGGAAGGGTCAGGAAGGATACTCAACACAACCCATAAATGGCACTGATGTCATTGGTGTGGTTTTTTAAAAGCATTAAGCCATTACTGGGAAAGTTCCAAACAAAACACCACTATACACTCATTTCAATTTACATAGTAGTTCCATTCCTGGAAAATTCCATGTACATTCAAGCCATACAAAAACTACTTTGAGGGGTTGGGGATTTAGCTCAGTGGTAGAGCGCTTGCCTAGCAAGTGCAAGGCCCTGGGTTCGGTCCCCAGCTCCGAAAAAAAGAAAAAAAAACTACTTTGAGTTAGGCTTGCTTCGGCAGCAATATGCTGAAACTGGAATTGTACAGAGAAGAGACCTATGATATGGTATGGGAAAAAAATCTTTCAAGAAAGTCACATGCAGAAACATATGACATTCTTGGCTCCTGCCCACTACTCTTTAGGAGACCCTTGTTAGTACATTTCTGTTAATCACTATAATAACCAAAATATTTCCCAAGTTTGTGAAGCACACCTTTGGAGGATGCTACCTGTTCTCCTAAGGTAAAACATTCAACATGGCAGAATTTCCATTTGAAACTTTAAATACTTTGTGTTTGGGGCCACAGTGAATGGAAGAAATGACTTCT
This sequence comes from Rattus norvegicus, assembly GCF_021556685.1. NCBI lineage: Eukaryota > Metazoa > Chordata > Mammalia > Rodentia > Muridae > Rattus > Rattus norvegicus. Next base: position 66,839,065 of record NC_141554.1, read on the forward strand.
CAGTCATTATGAGTTCCCACTCAATACAGCATACAGGTGAAGTTTCTGACCCTAAAACTTTCCTGTCTTTTGTGTTTATTTAATAATGTATAACTCTGGGGGCTGGAGAGATGGCTCAGTGGTTAAGAGCACCTGACTACTCTTCCAGAGGTCCTGAGTTCAATTCCCAGCAACCACATGGTGGCTCACAACCATCTGCAATGAGATCTGATGCCCTCTTCTGGTGTGTCTGAAGACAGCTATAGTGTACTTGCATACAATAAATAAATCTTTTTTTTCTTTTTTTCTTCTTTTTTTTTCTTTTTTTCGGAGCTGGGGACTGAACCCAGGGCCTTGCGCTTGCTAGGCAAGCACTCTATAAATGAATAAATCTTAAAAAAAAAAATAATGTATAACTCTGCGTCAGAATTTTCTTACTTAGTCCAAAGAAAAAGTAAGAAAACACCAATTAAATGGGACAATTATACTTTATGCTGAGCTAAAAACTGTTAACAATTACCCATATTTCATGAAAATATATTAAGCTATAATAATCTTTTTCCCTTTGATACAAGTTGTAACTACATAGCCCTGGCTGGCCTGGAACTCACTACGTAGATTAAGCTGGCTTTGAGGTCATAAAGATCTGTCTGTCTCTGCCTCCCACATACTTGGCTTAAAGGCCTATGCCACCATACCTAGCAAATGTTCTTCTTTCTGACTGAGTAAACAAACCCCAATGTGTGTATACGCCACTTCTTTATTCATTCGTCTGATGCTGGGCATCTAGGCTGATTCCTATCTACCCCAGAACTCACTGGTTTGGTTTTGTTTTGTTTTCCTGGCCTCAAACTCAGAGATCTGCCTTGTTTCCCAAGTGCTGGGATTAAAGGCATACGCCACCATGTCTGGCTTGAACGTTAAATGTTACTGATTTCTAGCACCGTAAAAAAACATCCCTGGCTCTTTGTGTACTTTCCCAGCGCCTTATCTGGAATAAGCTATTCCTGCGAATGACCCAACTCCTTGTTAATGGGGAGTGAGTTAAAAGACAAGTTGAGCACTAGTACTCATTATAAAGCTGGGAAGTCCATATATAGATAACTCTGGCAGACAAAGTCTACAGCAGCCCCATAGTCCCTGCCTCTCCTATATGAGCTCATCCTCTTGAAATTAGGAGGAGCTGTTGCTTTTATATAATCAGTACTGTATGGCAAGGTGATATATACATAATTTGAGACAGGACCTCATGTAGACTTGTTTAGCTGAATATGACCCTGAATTTTTAAACTTCCTGCTTCAACATCCAGAGAGCTGGGACTCCAGGGGAACCAATACACCCAGTTTATGAGGTGGTGGAGATCGAACCCAGGCCCTTGTGTATCCTAGGCAGCCCTCTATCAACTGCTCTATCCCCAGTCCTGGTTTTGGTTTTTATCTCTCAAGTGCTAGGATTAGACTTGCACCACTGAGGCCAGCTTTTGTTGTTTTGAGGTTTGTTTGTTTAACATTATGTGTGTATGTTTGTGGGTGAGCATGCCATGGTGTATGCGTATGAAGGTCACAGGACAACTTCTGGGAATTGGTTATCTCCTGCCATGTGGATCCCAGAATTGAACACAGGTCACTAGGTTTGGAGAAAAATGTCTTTACTTGATGAGCCATCTTGCCAGACCGTGTCTTTTTTTTCTTTTTCCCCTTTGAGACATTATCTAGTACTGTAGCCTAGGCTGGCCTCAAATTCTTGGCAACTTACCTGCCTCTGGTAGACATGGTTCTATCAGGTGCATAATGATTGATTACCTGATGCTCTTGTAAGGAAGTCTCCTCCCTTGCTAGCTACCGAAGCAGACTGGCTATGAAGAGGACCATGTGGCAAGGAACTGGGGACAGGCTCTGGCTGACTGTCCACAGAAAACTGAGGCTAAATGTGCCAGTTTGTGTTGGGAAGCAACCACAGCCCAAGCCAACCGACTTTTTATTTTGATTTTAGTGAAGAAGAAGGGACTGGACATTGAAACCAGGGCCTCAGGCAGGCTAAGCATGTGCTCTCCCTGTATGTATTGAGATTTGTGAGGCCCTGAAACAGACCATTCAGATACTACTTTAACTCAGCCTCTTGGCTTAGCCATGCCCAGACTCCTGACTCCTAGGAAGTATGAAAAAGTAATGTACCTTAAGCCTCTCACAATGTGCTAAGACTTTGAACAGGAATAGATAACGATATTTATTTTCTAAACTATTAAAATTTTTTAAGTTTGTTTCATTTTTTAAAAATGTGTATGAATGTTTTACTTGCAGTTAGGCCTGTGTTGGAACGCTTGAGTGTTTGGCGTGTGGAGGTCAGAAGAAGGTATCAGACCCTCTGGAACTGGACTACAGGACCTGGATACTCGGCAAGAGCAACAAGTCCTCTTAACTGTTGCGCCAACTCTCTAGCCCTGTGACTCTTGATCATGTGCTTACAGAAATGTTTTCACTCAACTCACCAGATGGCGTTTCCTTTCATTCCTTGGAGGAGCCTATCTCACTTCAAATTGTGAACAACAACAATGAAAATAAACGGTTGTAGTTTTCACTTTCCTCTTCATTAAGGAAAACAATTATTATTTTTAAATCTTACTCTTATTTCAGTAACCTATATCTGCGAAAGCACTCTGCAATGATGTAGCTCTAAGATTCCTTAAATTACACTCACGCGGGTGCTCGAGCACACACGTGCGCACACACACGTGTGTGCATGTGCACACGCACATGTGCTCGCATGTGCTCGCATGCGCGCGCGCGCACGCGCGCATACACACGCATACACACACACACACACACACACACACACACACACACACACAAAATGCAATCATCCCTGTTAATGTAGCATTTTATGGCTTAAAATATTTGTTTGAGACTGGGTTTCTCTGTGTGTTACTGGCTACCTTAGAACTCCTTCTGTAGACCAGGTAGGCCTTAGCTACCCACCTCAAATATTTTTTTCATTTATAAGTTTCTTTAGTAAATTTTGGAGTAACACTCAACTCACAGAAATTTGATTGAAGCAAAATTATCATACAAATCATTTGCTTGCTGGTAAGTGCTTATACTCCCACACAAGGCACCTCGATGCTTTTCAAATGATTTAAAAAAAAAATTAAGGTCTAGTGAGATAACTCAGTGGGTAAAAGTACTCGTTGCTAAGCCGTCACCTGAGTTTTAGCCCTGTAATCCATGTGTTGGAAGGAGAGAACTGACTCCTACAAGTAGGCCTTGTGCTGTGCGGCATGTGCATGACTACAACCCTCCCCACAGAATAAATAAATGTAAAAAGATTGGAAAACCAGGTAATATAAACTATGTAATATAAAATCACGTATTTTAGGACTAGGCAGGATGGCACATACCTTTCATCTTAATACTCAAGAGGCAAAGGCAGTCGGGTCTACAAAGTGAGTTCCAGGACAGTGTGGGTTACGGCAGGGCTATGTCGAGAGACCTTGTCTCAAACAAACATAAATTAGATATTTTTAAATGTTCACTTGAAATATTGTTATCCTGACTGAAAAATTACTCAGATTCATTTTAATACTTTTCTGCTAGTTCAAGCACACCATTTAACAGAAGCCATTATAAAATACCGCAGCCTGGCCAGCCACGTGGCGAGATGGTAGTCTAACTTCTGGCTCCAGAATAGCACGGCCTGACAAAAAAGCATTAATTCCAATAAAAACTTCTCTACTGAATGATACTTGACAATAAATACTGTGAAATACCTTATAACTAACCTGCACAGAGTAACCTGGTATTTTAAATCAATTAATATTAAACAAACAAGTAGATAATTAAGAAGGGAGAGCGGGAAAGAGAAAGAAAAGGGGGGCAAACGAGCCAATGAAATAGCCCTAAGTATTTCTGTTAGAATGAAATACATTTAAATCTCAGGAGGTATGGGATGGCTCAGTGGGCAAGAGACTCACTAAAATAGTATGAGGAGCTGAGTTTGTTTCCCCAGCACGTGTAGCCTGAGTACCATAGTGGACGGAGACAGGAGGGTTGAGGGACCCAGTCTGACTGACTCAACATTCCAGGTCCTGTGAGAGACCTTCTTAAAAGATAAAATGGAAGCCAAGCTTTGGTTGGTTCTAGTCTTAAACTCAGCAATCAGAGGGCAAAGGAAGGTGGTTTGAAATCTATGAATTCCAGACCCTCGTGGTCTACACAGTGAGTTCCAGGAAACCAAGGATACACATTGACACCATGTCTCACAAGAAGAATAATGTGGAGCTCGATAGAGAACAGCCCTCGATGCCTCCACATGATCATGCACTCAGGAGACACGCACGTGTCACCCATGAACACACACACACACACACACACACACACACACACACACACACACAGGATTAATTATTAAAAATAATCTGAATATCTGAAAAGGAATAAAAAATGCAAAGCAATGAAATAGCCATCCAGAATCTTTATGAAGGCTTCAGATTTTTCCACAAATCAATAAAAGAAGGGGCTATTAGTAGGACAGACAGTCAGGAATGAGGATTATGTGCACATCCTATATTTTAAAACTTCAAAAATCTATATTTTGTCTATAAAAAAGAGATTAGTCAGACCTTAGAGCTTCTAAGAAACTAGAAATTTACAGTCCCAGTTTTAAAAAGCACAGTCTCTGGCCAAAAGCATCCTCAGGGTAAAGGGAAGGTAATTAAGTCCATCATGGCGTCACAAGTCAGCTATCTTAGCACTCCAGAGGTGGGGGTGGGAAGGTTCGGAGTTCCAGGCCAGGCTAGCCTAAAGCACAAACCAGGACCCTTTCTGGAAAGAGAGAGAAGGGGGTTGGGGGAAGAGACAGAGACAGATGCGGAAGGATTTTTCTCTAAAGGATCCTACGAATGCACGTGGATGATACTGCCCTCTGCGGAGCATTTTCAAACTTTCTGTTTGTTTAACACAATAAAACTGCAAAGCATAAATGCTAGGAGAATCTTTAAAACCACTAGAAGCCGAGCATGGAGGGCCATAGCTTTAACCCTGGCACGTGGCAGACGGAAACCCAGGCAGATTTGGAACCCGCTATGTAGACCACGCAGGCCTTGAACTCACAGAGATCCACTTGCCTCTGCCTCAAAAAAAAAAAAAAAAAAAAAAAAAAAAACACACAACAACGAACGGGCACTCCCACAGGAGAGAAAAGGCCTTACTAGTAAAAAATGAAAATTAGGTCACCAGCAGCCAACCACCGGGAAGAGCGTGGAACATTTTAAAGTGAAAAGGAGAAGTTACTGGCTGCCTACCGTTGGGTACCTAGGTAAATACACTCCGGAGTCAAGGCAAAATTTACAAGCGTGCAAAGACACAATATACTCCGAAACTCACCAAAAGAAACGTAATAATTTCTAGTGTCGACCAAGATGGAGTAAATTCACAATAATCGCTCTCCCCTACTTCTAACAACGATATCTACGTAGAAAAGAGAAAGAATTACCTGAGGTGTCTGGAAAGCAAGCAAGAAGCTGCTCGGGAGAAAAGAACAAATGTCCTTCAGGATCCATCAGCGTCTCTGCGTCTGGTGAGCCGTCGTCGTCGGCTGTGCGTAGATAAAGGCTCTGGCCCCGCCCCTCTGGACACCAGGGTTTGGTCCCCGGAACTCCCGGGATGAAGAAAACTGACTCCACGAAGTTGGCCTCTGACCTGTACAGAAGCGCTGAGACGTGCAAAAACGCACAAACAACTTTAATTTAAAAAAAAAAAAAAAAAACCTTGAAGAGCAAGGAGAGATGGCTCATGCCTTCGATTTCAACACGCAGGCAGAGGCAGGCCGATCTTTTAAAAGTTCGAAGGCAGCCTGGTTTACGAAAGGCGTTCCAGGCCAGCCAGATTATAATGCTCAGGAACCCCAAATTCAATTTCAAGAAACAAACCAAAAACCTTGAAAAATTGCCTTACTTTAATTCCAGAATTTGGGGGATCGAAGCAGGAAGACCTGGAGTGCAACACTAGGCTCAGTGGCAGAGCAAATTCGAGGCTGGCCTGGGTTACAGGAGACCTCCTGTCTCAACAGAAGTGTATAAGGAAAAGTTAGATAGAGAGAGAGAGAGAGAGAGAGAGAGAGAGAGAGAGAGAGAGAGAGAGAGAGATGATGGATGGATAGATAGATAGATAGATAGATAGATAGATAGATAGATAGATATCATATGAATTGTTTTCAGCCAAAAAGAAGAATGAATTTATGTCATTTCAGGGAAACTGGACACAATTCGAGATAATCACATTAAGCAAATTTAGCCACTCTCAAAAAATATATTATTTTCCCTCATCTGTGGTTCCTACATAAAATCATGTGTGTATCGATTAAATGAAAGTAGAAATGAAATTGTCTAGAGGGGCAGAGAACTTGATGCTCTTGCACTCGGTTACCAGTACCCACATGGCTTATGAACACTTACAACTCTCCTTCCTTCTTTCCTTCCTTCTATATTTTCTTTTTGAGACAGGGTCTCTATATATAGCCCTGGATTTCCTAGAACTCACTGTGTAGAGCAGGCTGGCTTAGAACTCACAAAGATCTACTTGCCTTTGCCTCCTGAGTGCTGGAATTAAAGGCATGCATGGGCCACCACACCTGGCAAGCACCCACAACTCCAGTGTCTGGCGATCTGATAGTCTTTTCTGGCCTCCATGGGCCACATATGCAGTGCACACACATGCAGTGCATTTACACACTTGCGAGCCAAACACTCATATACATAGAATAAAAAGAAATGTCTTTTTTAAAGAAGAAAGTTTCTAGAGAAAAGGGAAATAATGGGAGTGGTGGGGGGGGAGAAAAGAGGGAGAGGAGAGTGTATTGAGGGAATATATTCTCAAATACAATATATACCTGTAAAATATTTTAAATTCCACTTTATTTACTGGGACTCATAGAGATCAGAGGACAGAGTTCTGGAGTCGGTTCTCTCCGTCCTCCATATTAGTCCTGAGGACAGAACTCTGGTTGTTATGCTTGGCAGTAAGCGCCTCTCTCCAGACCATTCAAAAGGCTTTTTTTTTTCTTTCAATTTTTAGAGGAAGTGATTCTTACAGGGGTGAATTACCTACACTCCCCACCCTGCTTTATCCTCCAACATTGACCTGAGACACTGTGAGCAGTGTACAAAGGAGAGCAATGCCTCCTTCCTTACAGGCCTCTGAAAAGTGCACAGTGGGGAATCGCAAAGAAAACTTGAGGAGGTAACTTTTTGTCTTGCGTAAACACAGCGTGAATTCCGGCTTACCTTTAAACAGGACAAACAGTCGTCAGCCCCAAAGCAATAACACAGAGACCTTGAGGATTGAACTATGATATCACACAACACCCAGACTAAACCCTGAATAAAGTGTAGATGAAATAAGCCCACAGTGGCCGAGCAAAGGCTTTGAAAACTGAGCAGATAGTGGAGCAGCTGCGCGTCGAACATGAAATACAATTTAAATCTGGGCCTAACCAGACAAATACCCTGGCTTCAAAAAGAAAAGGATCTTGAGACTCACAGTGATAATATTCAACATGTGAAAAATCACACGACAGGACTGGGATATGACTCAGTAGTAGAGCACTTGACTAACTTTTCACTGGCTTCAACGACTAGTACCACAGCAAAGGAAAACAGCAACAAAACTTGGTGCTTAAGGAACCAAGAAAACATCACTAATTCCTGAGAGGAAACGACATCCAAAAAATATTCAAATCAAGGTGACTCAGATGTTGAAATTATTATTAAAGATGTTGACTTTATTATTATTATTATTTTATTTGTTTTATGCTCTTAAACCCTTGTGTCGAGGGCTGACTTTCGCGAGGGAGCTTGTCTGCGATGCACGAAACCCTGACCCAGAAGCAGGTCGTCTACGAATGGTTTAGCGCCAGGTTCCAGGCGAACGTGCCTTAAGTGGGACAGGCGAGAGGGAGGCCTCACCCCCCCCCCCACCCAGTCGAAAGGCTTTCCGCAAGGGACCCGGGTCCCGACGCCCGGCAGGGGGAGCTGCCCCGCACCAGAGTCGCGACGTGGGGACCCGCTGGATGACTTTATTTTTTAAGTTTTATTTATTTTATGTCTATGAATGTTTTGCCTGCACCACGTGCTTGCCTGGTGCCCTCCAAGGTCAGAAGAGGATCCTCTGACGCTGGAGTTACTGTGCTGGGAATTGAACCTGGTTACTCTGAGAGAGCAACAAGTACTATAAAAGCACTGAGCCATTTCTCCCTTCCCCCTTAATAATGACTATAAAGTCATTATAATACTGCTCTGTGAAGTAAAGGTAAAAAAAGTTTTTAAATTTTTACTTGGGGTTATTGTAATCAACTAAACTTTAAATTACTTGGGATTATTGTAATTAACTAAATTTTACCAGTGCTTAGGCTTGAACCTTGCACTTGCTAAGGGAGGATAACCACGTTTTGAGTAAACAAAGATGTATAGGCCTCGGTGGATTATAACAAAATTATAGCCAGGCATGGTGGCACACATATTTAATCCCAGCACTTAGGAGGCAGGGGAGGCTGGGTCTCGAGTTTGAGACTAGACTGATCTACATAGCAAGTTCTAGGATAGCCAGGAGTACATAGTGAGGCTCTGTCTCATAAACAGACAAACAAAAATAAATCCATCATTCAGGAGGCTGAGACAGGAGATTCAAAAATTTGAGGATAGCTTGGGCTATCCTCCAGTCAAGCCTGCATTATATGAGACCTTGTCAAAGAAAAAGGGAAGGCAAAGGGAAGGAAAAAAGAAGGAAGGAAGGAAAGAAGGAAGGAAGGAAGTAATTGATGATCTGTAGTAATAATTCAGTATATGAGGTTTTTTTAAAAATCACTAAGTGGTCTCATAAAACACACACACACACACACACACACACACACACACACACACACACACCAAGGTTCTGCAGGGAAACAGAACCAATAGAACACAGACATATATGGGCAGACCCCAAGTCTGTAGGGTACAGCAACAGGCTAGAGACCCAGGAAAAAGCTGATACTGCAGGCTTGAGTCCAAAGGTAGTCAGTCTGGAGGCAGAATTCTTCTTTAGGGAAGGTCATTTTTTTAGCCCCTCCAAGAACCTTGGTGGGATAGGTGAGGCCCTCTTGCATTACAGAGGATACTCTACTCAAAGTCTACAAGCTTAAACATTAATCCAATCCAAAAACTAGACTCACAGCAACATCTACACTAGTGTTTGAACAAGCAAGAGGTACTATAACCAGCCAAGTTAGACTAAAAGGAAGGCTCAATGGGTAAAAGCACTCGCTGTCAAAACTAAAACCCAAGTTCAATTTGTTATGACTACTATACTAAAATATTCAACAGTATGAATGAACCTTGAAAAATCATATTAAATGAAAGAAGGCTATAATATCATATGATTCCATGTATGAAAATATCTAAGACAGGCAAATCCAAAAAGAATAAAAGTGGGTTTCTCCTTACCAGGTCCTGGGTAGTGATGGGTTGGGAATGGCTGCCTCTACTCACTTACCTCTACTTTCTAAAATATATTGTATGTTCACATTTTGGGGATTAGGTAGGAGCTGGGCTAAGGCTCAGTAGACTGTGTGCTTTCCTAGGACTCGGGAATTCCCGAGTTCAGTTCCCCAGTGCCACATAAAACATGGTGGCAGGCATCTGTAATCCCAGCATGACTCAGGAACTAAGAGCAGGAAAATCAGGAGTCCATGGCTATTCTCTGGTCTTTGAGACACTCAAGCAGTGAGGGAGTGGGAAACATAGCAGGGATGATTGCACAACTTTGTAAATATACTAAAAACCACTGAATTTTGTGGTCTATAAATTCTACATAAATAAGACAGAAAAGAAAAAACACCCCGGGGGTTTGGCATCAGAGATATAGCTCACTGGCAGATCACCTGTCTGCTGTGGAAGGCTAAGTACTGGTTTTGATCTCCAGCACAAGTGAAAGGTGTAGCAGCAGGGTTGGGGCCAGGAAGAACAGAAGAGCAGAACTCTAATGACAGAAAACAACTGTTTAAAGCCAAGAGTGGTGGTGCGTACTTGCAATCACAATACTTAAAAGGCTGAGGCAGAAGGATTGCCATAATTTCAAGGCCAGACTGGACTACATAGTGAATTTCAAGCCAGCATAGCCTACAATGTGAAACTCTGTTTCAAAAACTGAAATAACACAAGGCAGGGGTACTCTGGCATGCCTTTAATTCCAGCAAAAGGAAAGAGCAGGAGGCTTCTGTGAGTTCAAGGGCAGCCTGGTCTACATAGCAGCGCTTCAGGGACAACCAGAGTTACTCAGTGAAACCCTGTCAAAAAATAATAAAATGTCTCTAAATATAAGAATTAGCAAGGCCGTTCAGTATTATTCAAAATTCTTACCATACTTTCAAAGAGAAAAATGATCTCTCTGTATTGTACAATATATTTTTAGAAAACAGAACTAGGTGATTAGGTAAACTACTTAGTCCATTCTAGAAACTAGTGGCATCAAACCCATAGATTTTTGATGTTGTTGTCGGGTTTCTTGTTTGTCTTTAGAGACAATGTTTCTTTATGTAGCTCTGGCTGGCCTTGAACTCACAGAGATCCTCCTGTCTTTGTCTCTGTGTGCTGGGATTGAATGTGTGTGCCACCACTGCCTGTCCCACAAGTTCCACTTCTTTTTTTAATATTTATTTATTTTTATTTATATGAGTACATTATTATAGGGAGTTGTGAGCCACCATTTGGTTGCTGGGAATTGAACTCAGGACCTCTGGAAGAGCAGTCAGTGCTCTTAACCGCTGAGCCATCTCTCCAGCCCACAAGTTCCACTTCTAAAAGGTCTGCCCCTACACTCTCAATATCACTGAGGACCAAGCTTACAACACTGGAACCTTTGCAGGACAATTTCAAACCATGTGCGGAGAGACAGGTTAGAGGGAGAGACTATATTCAAACTATACCACTTCCCTAGAGTCACTAGAAGAAAAAAAGTGTAGCCTTACCAGTCTCTTCACCATCACCCAGTGATAGCTGCTTCAGACTTTTGACCTCCATGACTATACAACAGTAAATTCCTGTTATTGTAAACAACTACATTTGTGCAATTTATTACACCAACAATAAAGACTAACATAACTATCAACAAAACTAGGTCTATCTGACATTTTTAGATCATTCCATCCAACCACATCAGAAGACACATTCTTTTCAAGCACACATGGAACATTCTCTCGGATAAACTATGTCACAGGCAGTAAAACAAGACTCTTTAAATTTAAAGGAACTGAGGTAATATTGCACATTCTCAGACAACAGTACTAGAAAGGTAGAAATCAAAATGTCTCAATACATGGGAACAAACATGCTTCTAAATACTGAATAGGTCAAAGAGGAAGTCTTGGGGAAACTATAATCTAGCAAATTTAAAAACATAAATACTATATGGCTACTTATATGAGGGATCTAAATCATACAAATTCATAAAAACAGAAGTCACAATGGTGATTAGCAAAGATTAGAGGAAGTTATAAAGAGTACTATTTAGCTGGGCATAGTAGCATATGCCAACTACAACTCAGGAGACAAAGGCAGGGAGAGGGAGGATCCCTGTGAATTTGAGCCTAGCCTACTCTACACAGCAATTTTCAGGCCAGCCAGAACCTATAGATAGTAAGATCTGTCTCAAAGAAAAATGAAATAGAAAATAAAATAAAAGGCTATTCAATGAGTGTTGTATTCCATCACCACCCCTTTTATTTTAATATATATTCAGTCTAGATAAGAATTCACTATACAGCTCAGGCTGACCTTGAACTCATGATAATTCTCCTGCCTCAGATTCCATATGCTGGAATTAGAGACATATGCTACCATACGCCTGTTTTTAAATTTGTGTTTATTTATTTATCTATGTATTTCTTTATTCTGCAGTGCTGGCGATCCAACTTAGGGACTTATACAAGTCAAGCTGACTAGCGTTCTGCCCCTGGGCTACGTCAATTTTTGATTGTTTAGACAGGGTCTTACTATGTATAAGCCCAGGCTAGCCTCCAACTGGAGACCCTTCCTCCTTCATACTAGTCAGCCTACATACCGCTGGGATTATAAGTGAGTGTTATTACATGAAGCTGTGTGTGTGTGTGTGTGTGTGTGTGTGTGTGTGTGTGTGTGTGTGTGTATGCTGGGTCTCACATATGCTAGGAAAATAGGAAAATGTTCTATAAATGAATAATACCCACAATCTGGATACATGGTTTTTTTTTTTTTTTTTTTGTTCTTTTTTTCGGAGCTGGGGACCGAACCCAGGGCCTTGCGCTTCCTAGGCAAGTGCTCTACCACTGAGCTAAATCCCCAACCCCCTGGATACATGGTTTTAAATTAGCAAGTTTCATGTCCGGGAATCTGTTTCACAGAAATATGAATATATTTATTAATAATATTAATACAGAACTGTACACTTAAAATGGTTAAGATAGGACTGGAAAATGGAGTAACAGGTAAAGTTCCTTGCTGGCAAGCCTGATAATGAATTTGACTAGTAGATAACTAGTAGATAACTTCAAGAAGACCCTGGTTCGATTCCTAGTAACCACATGGCAGCTCACACCAATCTCTCTATAACTCCAGTTCCAGGGGAATCTGGCACCGTCACACAGACATATATGTGGGGCAAAACACCAATGCACATAAAGTAAAATAAAGTAATTTTAAAAAGAGGTTAAGATAATAAAATTTGTTATGTGTTTTTTTAAAATCATAATTTAAAATGTAAAAGAATTACATATTTGGGAGAAATTCTAAAGGAAAATAAATTACCTATTACCGAAAACAGTGGACAGAAGGAAAACAGATGTTTAAACATTTGCCAGACACAACCAAGGCAGTCCTGAAAGGACAAAGGCTCCAAGCATTTATCTAAGCTTCCATCAGAAAAGTCTGGAAAATGAAACATCAAACAAACTCAAAAGAAGCAGAAGAAGAGATAATAAAGAGAATACCTAGAACTGGAGAGACAGGTCGGTGAGTGACGTGCATGATCTCTGGCCCCTGTGTAAAAGCCACGTGAAGACCTAGTTCTGTAACACTAATGTTTGAGGTCTTAGACTTCCTGGCCTTCCAGCCTAGCCTGCACAGAGCGATTAATGAAGACCCCAATGTATTGACTTCTGCACATGCACAGAGGAGCATCTCTACCCTTACACAAACATTACTCACACATATAACATCAGAAATCAAAGTGAAAACAGGACAATAGAGACGAATTAACGGAGTAAAAAACAATCACAAAATACATAGGGGATATCATTACAGACTCTGAGGATATCAATGGAAAATAGCAATTCAAACTCACAAGAACTTGACGATTAAGATGAAATGTGCAATTCCTTTAAAAGCACAAACTACCACAATGAACCCAGTATGAAACAGAGTTTTAATAGTCCTATACGTTTTCAAAATAAATTTAAAGGAAAGAACGTTGAAATTTAATTTCGTTGTTTTGTGTTAGGAGACAGGACCTCTCTAGATTGTCCAGGCATTCCTTGAATGTGTTTTGTAGCCTAGGCTACAAACTTTCAATCCTCCTGCCTCAGCCTCCCAAGTAAATAGGATTGCAAAAAGAGAGACCTTTAATGCCTGGCTAGTCCTGAATTTCTTAAGGAACCTTCATTCTTTTTCTTTTCAGTGATTCAGAGTAAGCCTAGGGCCTCACGAATCTTAGGCAACCACTCTAACATGGGACCATATCCCCCACCCACAGACACTGAATTCTTAAGCTTAAAAATTCCTTGTGAAATGGTCCAGCCACTCTGGAAAACTAGTTTGGCGGCTCCTCAAAATGTTATAATATTTAATTACCTTGGCCCAGAAATTCCACTTCTAGGTATGTACCTAAAAGAATTGAAAGCAGGTGTTCAAACAAAGACCCGAACATGAATGTTCTAACCCAGATGTCCATCAACAGATGAACAAATAAACAAAATGTAGCACGTGATGCATTTACAGAAAGAATAAAGTACTGTCACGGATGCAGCATGGATGAACTTTGGAAACATTATGCTATGTGAAAGAAACCAGACATAGAGGAACACAAAATACATGGCTCCATTTATGTGAGTTATCCAGAACTGGCAAATCCATACAAAACAGAAAACATGTTAGTGGTTGTCAGGAGCAGGGGGAAATGGGAATGGAGAGCATGTGCTTCAGGAGTATAGGGTTTCCTTCTGGGGTGTTGAAAATATTCTGGACTTAGCAGGAATGGTTGCACAACATTGTGAAAGTGCTTGATGTCAATTGTGCATTTTTTTTTTCGGAGCTGGGGACCGAACCCAGGGCCTTGTGCTTCCTAGGTAAGCGCTCTACCACTGAGCTAAATCCCCAGCCCCTCAATTGTGCATTTTTAAAATGGCTAAAATGAGATATATTATATTTTGTGTATTTTGTACTGCTATTTAAAAAATTAAATCAATACTACAAGCAAGTTAGGTTTATTTCACGGATGCAAATTTGGTTCAACATTCAAAATTAATGTATTGACTAGCTAAAGAACAAAGATCATAAAAATATCGGTTTTTAATTTTACTTTTATGTATATGTAAAATTTCTGGACGTTTTGTTTCTTTAAAAAATGCAGAAATAGTTTTCTCTCTCTTTCTTCTCCCTCTCTTACCTCCCCTCATCTTTGCCATCCCAATAAACCTCCTCCACATGAAAAAACCATAGAAATATTATATGGATATGTTTTCATTTTAGTCCCAGGTGTGGGATATGGGGCTGCTTCAGATGGTCCACAGCAGGTGACTATGATTTGCCTCGTGATCTAGCAAAGGTGTGATTTTGCCAACTGTAGATAGTCTCTGTGATTGTGCGATGTTTGAAATTCTGGGGACTTTTCAGAGGTTATATAAATTTGAGGGTCCCGGGAGGTCCTTTTCCCATCCCTGACTTTATTCAGGGATCTCTCTCCTTTCCTCTCTATCTTTCTTCTCTCTTATCTAGTGTTAGGGGGTTGAAAGGGTAGAAGAAATGGGGTAGAGAAAAGTGGAAAATAGAATTCACAAAATAGCCATACATGAGTACGGGTGTTTTGCCTGCATGTATGTCTATGTGTCACCTCCAGTCCCGGTGCCCATAAAGGCCAAAAGAAGGACTGGAAATCAAGAGGGTTTTGAGATGCCATTTGGGTACTGAGAATTGAACCCAGGTCCTCTGAAAGAGCAGCCAGTGCCCTTAACTGTTGGGGCATCTCTCCAGCTTTTCTGTTTGTTTGTTTGTTTTCGGGAGGAGATTGTATATAGCCCAGGCTGGCCTTGAACTCAGGATGTACCCAAGGTTTTCCTTAAAGTCCTGACACTCCTGCCTTTGCATCTCCAGTGCTGGGATAACAGGTGTGATATATACATACATATATATATATTTTTAAAACACACTGTAGTCTTACATGGGGTGGGGCGGAGAAAATCCTTAGGATCTTGGGCCAGACAAAGTATTCTGAGAGTTGACACCCAAAGTATCATACCATGAAAGGACCCATTTGAAGGATGAAAAGTCAGATCTGGGGGAAATATTTTCAAACCACACATTAAACAAAGGATGGGTGTCTCAAAATTTAACAAAAACAAATAATGCAATACAAAATGAGGAAATATGAACCACTTTTGCCAAAAGAGATCTACAGAAGGCAAATAAGCCCGTGGAAAGGCATCTGATACCATTAGCTGCTGGAAGACTAGCTATGCCCCTCAGAATAGTTCAAATGATAGCCAAATCAATTCCTGGTGAGCATTCAGGAAAACTGGACACATTGCTGAAGAGAATGTGAAATGGTGTACCCGCTGTGTCTGGGAAACAAGTTGATGGGTTTTAAAAAACCTAAACATGTTAGATGTTCCTATTGGGAGACACTTGTAAAGGGTGCAGATTCTTGATATAAGCCTTATGTTCTCTGAGATTTATGCCAGGAGCACAAGTCAATACCCCCAAATCAATGACCAGGGGTTAGGGATGTTACTTAGAGGCAGACTGCTTGCTCAGTATGTGAGGTTCTTAGTTCCATTCTCAGAACAAAAAAAAAAAAATTAAGACCAAGAACAAAATATAATAATAAAATATCAAGAATATATATATATATATACATATATATTGTTACTACATAGGTTGGACACTGGGCCATAAGTGCTTACCAGTATGTACAAGGCTGGGTTTTGACCTTCACCACCATTAAAATGTATTTGTGTATTCTGGAGGTTCTGGCCAGTGAACTAAATCAGTTGGAGAAAATTAAAAGCATCCAGATCGGAAGGGAATGAAATTGTCTTTACTTGCAGAAGACATAGTCCTCCATGACAAAAATCCCATTCCAGGACAACCAGGGCACGTTGAGAAACTCTGTCTTTAAAAAGAAAGCAACAAAAGAAAAGAAAATCCAAGGAATGCATGTGACAAAAACAAGGAAAGTATCTCTACTCGAATCAATAAACACATGCTTCAGGGATTCAAGGCATAAATAAATAACTGTACTTTTGTTGTTGCTCTTTTTTTTACCTTTATATAAACAGTTTATTTACTCTAAACAGCAACAAGACAAAACGCCATATAAACACAAAGGAAGGGTTGGGGATTTAGCTCAGTGGTAGAGCGCTTGCCTAGCAAGCACAAGGCCCTGGGTTCGGTCCCCAGCTCCTAAAAAAAGAAAAAAGAAAAAAAAAAAAAAACACAAAGGAAGTGGTGCAGAATGGAGATGCAGGCCAACTTTGGATCAGAGGCTTATAAGCAACAGCCCAGGTTTCTGAGAAGGACGAGGGTAGGGAATGAAGGAGGGACAGTGTGGTTCTGTCATACAGCCAGCTGGAGGCCAGAGCTCTGAACAGCGGGAAGCATGCCTGCATCCGAGCGAGCGAGCGCGGCACGAAGAAACTAGCTCCTAGGGGCTTACCAAGTACGAAAGTTTATCATTTTACAGCAGTTGAAATACTGACATCAATATTAAAATAAAAGCAAATTTTATTCAACAATCAAAAATACAAAAGACTGAATATGCCTGTGGCGGAAATGGAAAATGGTGCCTGCTCGACCCACCCAGGAGACTAGTAACTGTACCGAGCAACTTAGATCTGCAAAAGGTTGTAAACAAGTTCTTGCCCAGCCGAGCCGAGCTGAGCCGAGCCGGGGACCATCATGGACCCAGGGACCTCTACTTATGAGGGGGCAAATTCGCTTGTGCTGGAACCCTTTTCTTATATTCCACTCTGTTTTGGCAGTAAATTGTGAAGGCCTCTGCTTGAGCTGGGTCTTGAATATTTGGTTCCTTTAGAAGTTCTTGTATTCCTAATAAGATTTGTTTGGTCGTGACGGCTGGCCTCCAGTCCTTGTCTTCCTCCAGGATAGACAGGTACACTGTGCCAAAGGATACATGTTCGGATGAAACAGTGGTGGCTCACATTTATATTTTAGTAGTGGGGACCGATAGTCATCTTTGAAAAGCATCGGTAGTTTGAACAAGCCTTCTTCCCACGGAGTCCCCTTCTTTCTAGGGATAGCACACTCCGAGTTCATTAGGTTCAGCGTGCCATCAGGGTTCTTTGTTAGGACAGCCACAAAGCCTTCCTCCAAGCTTTCCTTTCCTACAGTGGCCGAGACCGTGGCGGACGGTCCAGACCGTGGCGGAAGGTCCAGACCGTGGAGGCGGCAGAGGCGGCAGCAGAGGCGGCAGCAGAGGCAGCAGCGCTTCTTTGTCTCAGGATTTCCCTCCGCATCCTGTTTTTTGTTTGTTTGTTTGTTTGTTTGTTTGTTTGTTTTGAGACAGGGTTTCTCTGCTTATCCCTGACTGTCCTGGAACTCACTCTGAAGACCAGGCTGGCCTTTAACTCAGAGATCTGCCTGCCTCTGCCTCCCCAGTGCTGGGATTAAAAGTGCGTACTACCGCCACCCAGCTTCGACTGTACTTTTATATACAATTCAAAAATGAAAATTAAAAAAAAATTTTAAAAATCAAAAATGTCTCGTTAAAATTAATTGAATGAAAGAAGTTGAAGACGTGAATACTGAAAATTAACAAAATATTAAAGAGATATGAGAGTGTGAGATATGGAGAGATGTTCCGCACTTAGGAATTAGAATTATCAATATGTCAAGATGGTAATTCCCTCCAAACTGGGTCTAGAAATGCATTGCGATCCTCAGACTGTTTTTAGAGAAATGACCAGGTGGGTCCTGAAAGTATATGAAAAACCAAAGCAAAACAGTTTTAAATATAAAAGAGTCAGAGATGTTGCTTAGTTGGAGGGCTCTTGCCAACCATGTGGGAGGTCCTGGGCTTCATCCTCCGCACTGCCAAACAAAACAAAACAAAACAAAATGTATAAAGCTTCTACAAGAAAACACAGGAAATAGCTGTGACATTGAAGGAGGCAACAACATCTTAGCTATGACACTAAGAGCATTCCACAAAGGGAAAACATTCT